>NW_024609846.1:0-98103 GCF_016920785.2 Ixodes scapularis
CCGAAAAAAATTCCTGGCTACGTTACTGACCTACAAGTAGATCGAAACCCTCTGGAGTGGTGGAACTTGAGCCAGCACGATTTTCCGCAACTCATTTTTGTAGCGCAGTTCGTGTTCATAGCACAAGAGTTCGTGCTCAAGTTCATAGCGCAACAGGGCCAACAACAATCGCAAGATTTGTTTTGTGTGTAATTATGTGAAAAAAAATGCCCTAGAGTGTCAAGCAGCGCCGAGTTTTCCTGCGACGAAATGGCCTAGATTCAGCGGGCCGCTGTTACCAGTTCTGCTTTGAGTTTTTCGGTGGCGAGTGGGCCGGTTCCCTGCACAAATAACGCTTTGCGGAACCATGGTAAAAGCTGTTTCCAGTTGTATATGAAAGCTGCATGCGCAAACCACACATTTCCGGCGTCAAAACTCTATGGGGCATCTATCAGATAAGAGACTAAATCAAGGCCGCTGAACTTGCATGTGGCAAAGTTACACAAAAAAATATATTTGTAAAAACACATATTTCCTCAAGGGTGCACAAGTACTGCGCACCATTCCGCAGCGAAAGGTTAAGTTAGCGCACACATATAAAAGAAAATATAAATTGGGAAAGAAAAGAAAAACAAACATTCAAACAAACATTAGGCGTGCCACGACTGACCCGAGAAGTTTCACGGTGCTTTATGGCGCCCCAGAAAATGCCAAACAAAAGCGCACGTCATCGCTCCGACCCTGTCGACAGCTTCCAGGTGTCCACCGCTACCTAGGTATCTTTCTTTTAGTTGTACAGTAAAGTGGATAGCGTTAGACAACAACCGCGCAGCTGGGCACACTCGTTCGCATTTGTGCTACACGCCTTCGCAGTCCGAATGCAGCGGAGATAGTAGAGTGTGCCTGGATCGCAACATGTCCGGGTTTGTGACGCCGCAGTGTGCCTCCGAGGCAAGCGTCGTCATCGTAGGTGCCGGCCTAAGCGGTGAGCTACCGAATTGATTAGAATGCAATGAAATCCAAAGGTGCAAGCGAGCTGGACAAGAGGTCCCTGGTTCAATCCCGCACTAGGCGGATGTTTTCGGTCGCGCACCAATCAGCTAGCTGTGATTTGTCCTCTGTCCCACTTGTTCTCCTTCTCCGCGGGGATTATTTTCGTAATTATTGTCCAGCTCGCTTGCACTTTTGCATTTAATTGCATTATAATCATAACCTTAAAAAGCAAGCCTTCACCCTCGTTGGTGTTCGACTGTAGGCAGCTGATAAAACCTGTTCGCTCTCGTCTAACCCCAGATTAGCTCAGTTCGAGAGCGCTCCACAGGAAATGGAGAGGTCCCGGGTTCGATACCCGGACCAGGCGGATGTTTTCGGTCGCGCACCAGTCACCTCGCTGTGTTTGGAGATTTGTGTTTGTCCTCTGTCCCTCTTGTTCCCTCCTCCATGGATTAAAACTAAGTTGGTCGTTTCCGGACTTCTTCGGCGGAACCGCGCGAGGCGCTTCTGTTTTCCTCACCCATCCTCACTCTGGGTAGTGCACGTGCAACCTGCGTGGTTATGTTTCAATCTGCATCGTGCACAGAAGCTTGGCGTTGCACGTGCTTACACCAGCAGAACAAGTTGAACTATCCTCAATGTGGTTTGTGAAAACACTCCACCAAGCGGCGATACCCAAACTTCTCGCCGCGAATAGGCGGACACGCTGCAGTGTTAACCAACAAGTCAGCGTTTGCCCACGCTAGGTGTGGGCACTGCAGCGCGTGCGCAAAAACCAGATCCGCGTGACATGAAGCTTGTGCACATGCGCCGTGGCGACGGCAACGCCACCGCAGAGGTAGGACGTCATGGCGGCCTGTTGGTGTATGTAACGAATATAACGGATGAGTACCATCTGTTGCACGGAAAGGCAACCAGCCCTCGCCTCCATCTTGAAGGGTACAGCGTTGCTCGTGCCAGTTTGCGCACGTTTCAATGCTGCGGTACTAATCACAATACGTTCGCGTTTTGTTGTGTAAAACCAGATGGAGAGTGGTTCGGTTGCCCGAATTAGGGAAGAAACTGTTTCTGTCTATTTCTGCCGTGATGTCCTCGTTAAAAATCAGCCACGATGGGAGTGGCGATTGCCCGTTCAAAGAGTTCGTTTGACGCGGAGATATGCACTACAGAAGGAGCCTGGTTATTCATGGTGAGTGCGCGGCTATCGGATTTTGAATACGGCCTTATTTGTGTGGGAAGTTGCGTTCGTAGATGCGAAAGATAGGTAAAACTATGGCCTCGCGTGCTTGTCTGGCAGGTTTAAACAGCTTACTAATTACAACGTTGGGACTGCTAGCACAACTCAAAGTGAAATATCACAATGTTTTTGTAGTTAATTCGTGTACCAGTTGTTTTACAATGATTGTTAATTTTAGCAACTACGTTCATTGAGGCGTGGTAAAATTATTCAGACATGAATCCAGTTTCTTGAACAATAAATTAAAGTTAATTTCGCCTCGCGTGGTTGTTTCAAAGGTTTGAACAGCTGATTAATTACAGCGTTCAGACTGCTAAGTACAATTCAAAGTGACAATATTCCAGTATATTTGTAATTAGTTAATGTACCAATGGTTTTTCAAGGATTGGTAATTCTAGCAGCCACGTTCGACAGGCGTGGGGAAATTATTCGGCCGTGAATACGACTTATCGAGTAATTAATTAAAATTAATTTCGTGCAACATAATTTAAGGTAGGTACTTTATTTGTGTCTGTGAAAATGTTAGAATCTGCCAGAAGTTAAAATCAACCCAGTAAGAATTGCGATATAATCAAATTTGACTTTCACATGACCAGTCTACACAGATGATGTACTATACTCTATCCAAGCGAACGGAAAGGGACACCGCTTTCGCAAAACTGCTTCTTGATGTGAAGCCTACCTGCCTCGAGGGTTGTCTGCAACCTGCTGCAAGTTGGGCAGTCAGAGGACTTGCGAGAGCGGCGACTAGCAATCGGTCGGCCCGTAGTCACCGGATCACCGACAACTGTGCAATCCAATACGTAAGCTCGCGACTGATCGGGAATAAACTCAAATAACAGGGTGATGTAACCACAAGCCTTTTCTACGCCCGTAGCCATGAGCACTCACTTATTTTTCACATCACGGTGGCTGCAAAAGCATTACGAAAACACATAAAGACCGTTCAATGAACTATTCCACACCTCACATATAATGCATTAAAGGCGCCCCTCAATCTCTTGTTCTCACTTTTTTCTTTCTCAAGGCGTGAAAAAGAAACGGCGGTTCTAATTATTCCCACGAGCTCCTCACCCCGCCACGAAACTCGTAATGGGACGACGTAAACAAACCGGAAGCACCCTTCAAGACGGCGTTTTCTGCGCGGTGTTTTCAGCCAGATCTAGCTTTTTTCACTGTTGTCAGGCATTTAGACGTTTGCAAGCCCTAGAGTTCCTGTGTATGCTACCTACGGTAGCAGAGTTGCGCCTTCAGCCTCGGCGGGTGGCCGTAACGCCGGCTTTCTCGCACGCCCTGGATGCTTTGCTCCTCACGTGACTAAATGTGGCGAATAGCGGCGCCGCGCGAACCGCCGCGCATGGAAAACATGAGAGGAGGAGAAGGAGGGCGAAAGCAGGGGAACATACGCCGGGGCGCGAGAAACGTCGGCGGAGCGACCGTAAAGGTGGCTTCCTTGAATGAGGATGGCTAGTTGGGCTAGTTGGTTTTGCATCATGGTGTAATACGCCAAAACAACAGGGACAGACAAAACGAAGGTAGAACTAGACAGGACGCGGCGTCCTGTCTAGTTCTACCTTCGTTTTGTCTGTCCCTGTTGTTTTGGCGTATTACACCATGTGGCTTCCTTACACGGCGCCGGATGCTTTGCTCCTCACGTGATGGATCTCGGCGAATAGCGGCGTGGCGGCGCGGGGAAAACAAATGCGCAACTCTGGCTCCCGTGGGAGCCTATAGCCAGCCGGCAATCGCCAGGCGGCGCCAGCAGGGTGAGAGCGCACGGTTATACCCTGTCTCGCTGTAACTTGGCAAAGGGTGAACGATAAGCCCCACATTGCATGCCGAAGACTTCGAAATGCGCGACGTTTACGAGCGCAACGCACACATATTGGAGCATGACGCAGCGAAAAGCCTGATACTTCTTCGGGGTTGAGGCGCGCTCCGGTGATACGCAGTCACGTTCCGATTAGCCCGCCAGAGCCGTATACCCTCCGCTCTACTGGCACGTTACGTGATCACGGCTTCCTGGGATACCCAGTATTTCATGCTTCAGACACTAGGCTCAGCGGCGCCACCAGAGTAAAAGCTCACGTTTGAACAATGCAGCCGCCACTCCCAGGGGTACCCAATATTTCTTGCTTCAGTCCCTAGATGGCGCCAAACCAAACAGCATTGCAGCATGCCTATATACCTTTTCATCCTCCCTCGCATGGGCGCTGCCACCTTGGAATCACGTGACGCGGCAGCCATTAGGTTGCTTCAACTTGCTGCTCCGCTCTCCCTTCCGCGCCTTGGCGGACGCGTTGTATTCGTGTTTTTCGTCGCGTTTCACTGCACTTTCTTGCCTTACTTGGGAAACTGTAGTCCGATACGTCTACTCGACGACTAAGACATCACGAGGGTCCAAAGGTCCTTAACACAACTGAGGTTTGTTTTTGCTAATAGTGGCGGAACATACTCAGCAAGAAGCGCGTATATTTATATCGCTTATTTAGGATCGGAAGCCGTCAAGAATAGTCGGCGCAAGGAGACTATCTGTACTTCCTGAAAGTATCGCTCTTTTTATTCATAATATTTCGAAAACAGTTTCTTTTGATCATGTGAGAAAACTCGTTTAACGAACGTTTAACAAGTTTTATCTGAGGCTAGAAGTAATGGTACGGCAACATCAGGCGATTTGTATCTTCATAATATCACACCTACATGTGTATGAGGTACTCAATCTTTTTTTTTTTTTTTTTTTCGACGTAAACATTCGGTTGGTCGGTTTACTTATGAAGTTTAAGAAATTGTATACCGTGCTTGCGCACATTTCTACATTCATTTAACTGATTTATTGATTATAGTTTGATAACCAGTATCATCGACTTAATTTTTTTTAATACAAAGGTTGGGACTTCCCACGTAAGAAACTGCTACAGATACTTAACAGTAGCGAGTTTTAAAATAGCGTGCACAAAGAAATAACGTCGTTTGTATTTGCAAATACAAAACGCGGTTTGGGTTCGGCGCATTCGCAATAATGGCGACGCTTTTTTTTTTTTTTTTTTTGCGTACGCTGTTTTATGTTTTTCCAGTGTCTAAAATACGCAAAATGATCCGCCGAAAAAAAGAAAAAAAAGAGCCGGCTGCATAACAATCACAATTGAGTCCAGGATTGTGGATGGCGAAGAGAGGCTCACTTTTGGTGGCCGGCGACGCCGAAGTTTACAAAGCGAATATGTTCAAACAAATAAATATTTGTTCACACAGGTCCGTGAAGTGGTGCCTAGCACTAGAATTCGGCCAAACGTTCCGAGGTATTTCTCCTCCTGCGTCCTTTAATTTTATTTGGCCAATATTGGGGAATACAAATGCGAGATTTAATTGGACTGGCCTGTCACTTAATCATATCTTGAGTAAGCAAATGTTCATATAAACATTTATTTCCTAGGGCCAATGTCGCGAAATGCTGCTTATGAGTGCTTAAGCAGGGTTGATAATTTAAGCGATTTTCTACCGGGCCTGTAAAAACATGCTCGAGTACTGAATTAAAAAAACAAGAGGCTGAGCCGATACTACTTGTTCATATCAGTTATCTGCATCATTGCACGATACGTTTTTCGCCTGCGAAGTTCGCTGATGGTTGGGTGCCCACGAAAACTAAACAGTGAACAGTAAACTCGCGAGTTCTTCTGTTCCAGCCGTTTCAGCACATTGCTAATCAAGCTGTCGATATGCTTCTTTACATTCACGTGTTCGTCTCTTCATTATAGTTTGTTTTTCTGGAAGCTGGTGCCATCGACTACGGCAGTAGGCGATAGTAATCTTTCGTGTACATCAGTCAGGCGTTTCGCAGCCGACCATAATCAGATACATCAGAGGAGTTGGTAAAAAAAAGCCCGCAATTTAGACTAAAATACACCCCGTAGTCCTCAAAGTTGATCAATACCAATGTTTCATTGGTAGTGTGCTACAAGGGAAAAAAAATCGTAGCACATAATTAAGCAAAAACAAAGTAAAACAGCAAATAGCCACGTTCACGTTTAAACCGAAACCTACCAAATTGAAGCAACCTAATGGCGCTGAGTGCGTCAGCGCCTTCTGTCCGCCGGTGAGGCAACTACTAAAATGAAAAGGTCTATACAGGAACTCTAGCAAGCCCGGTCTCGGGGCGCCCCTATCTTGCTCAGTTGGGGTGCGCTTGAACGCGTCATAATCCGATTACGAAGCCATGGTCAGGTGCCGTAATCGGATTATGTCCGCGCTCAAGCGCACCACAACTGAGCAAGATTGCGGCACCTTGAGACCGGACTTGCAAACGTGTTATGGCGAATTCGGGTGGTCAATCGTCGGCAACTTATTTTGCCGGGAAAGCGGCAATAGTATTCGCGTGGTCAGTTTCCGGCCGGCGCGCACCGTTCGGGTGGTGGTTCTCCGGCAAGCACGGGCAACTTTCCGGCGCTTTTTCTGCCCGAGCTCCGAACGGCCGGGCGAGTAGGCGCCAGACTGTATCCGGTGTCGTCACTTCCGAGATGGGAGAGAAGGTCAGTGAGAAAAAAATGAACGAAAGAGCGAAACTGATCTGAAGTCACTCTAGCAGCCGCTACGAGAGTCAATCCAAGTCGTTAGGACATGGGTGACGGCGGCGACAGGCTCTCGCTAGCGGTGTCGCGCGGGCAAGAGGCGAAGTAAACTGCCACCGCCTGGCGTTTCGTGTTCGGGTGGTGAGGGTCACGTGGTGTGCCGCCGGCGCGTTTCTTGTTGCCGGTTCCGCCGGCTCGTTCTCGCCGGCGATTGACCACCTGAATTCGCCATTAGTCACATGACAGCGCATTCCATTTAGCGCTCTCTGGGCGGCACCATTTTGTTCGACAGCAGCGCCCTCTCCGCACATCCGAGAAGTTCAGCAGGTTCGGCGGGGTAAAACGAGAGAGAGGGCACGTACCCGACTCCGCTAGCAGACGACAAACCGGGAGCTAGGTTGCCATTTTCCATCTTTGGGCTGTACTGGCGGGCTGCACGGAACATCGAACTCTCGCTCGTGGCTGCCGTTGTGAAGTGTTTCGCGTTCTTAGAATAGTTATTGCTACTCCAAAATCAGCCCATAGTTCTCTGTTGTTCTATTTTGGGAAATGATCAACTAGCCTAACTTGTTTCCGTTACTTAAATAGCAGTTGAGTCAGCCGGCAGTACCCTCAACTACTGTGTGTATTGCGGCAGGAGAGCACGTTTTTATTTATTATTTCAGACTTCCACTCATGGTCGCTAAAGGCCTACACCAGAACGAACTTTGTCTAGTAAAAAAGGTACAGCAACCGGATTTACTTTTTTCCGGAGAGACCGGCCAATCTGACACAGTTTTCCCTTTTTTTTTTATTTGCCCTCAGGTAACAGCGCAATGGGACCCTGTTAGTCTTTTTATAGTATTACACGACAACTGGAATACCAATATCTGCGCGTCTGCACTTGAAATTTCCAAAATGACGCGATTTTAAACAGAGTTTGCACGCCAGCCGGATGCTAGGTACAGCCCACTCGGCGGAGCAGAGGCCATCAGGCTGAGACGGGGAGGGCATTTTTTTCTCTCTATTACCCTATCTGCTATGACCCTAATGGAACGGTCTATACACCAACTCATGTTTGCAAACAAACCGGAGCGCCCCGAGCGCCCCTAGCGGACGCCACCGGCGCCGCGCATGCGCGATGGGGGTGTGGGCAAAAAGCTCGCCGTCGCCCATAAACAAACGATTGAAATGCGATGTTGTCGGTGCCGGTGTGAGTCCCCGCGCTCTTTTTCGCGTTGGAATTGTTGATTCTACGTCCTCCTAACGATGTCTGACTACTTGAGCAGCGTCAGCGAAATTAACGAGGCTCGTTACACCGCAAAACTTCGCGTGAATATTCTGATATGCGGCGATTCATTCCGCGTGGACGCCGCAGAACGTACGCTAAAGCCTGATTCACATGATGAGATTTCGCTCGCAATTTTCAGTAGCGACGTCGCTCGGACTGCAAAAGCGTGAACCGTAGCTGAGATGGTCGACGTCGATACTGAAAATCGCAAGCAGAATCTAACCAAGTGAATCAGGCATAACGAGTCGGTGATGGCCAGTGGTAGCAAGGATCAACATCTTCTTGTATCTACTGTTTACGTCGAGCCTGCTTACCAACCTTCAAACTTAAAGGGGTTATGACACGAAAATTAAACGGATAGATTATTCTTGAAATGGAATGCTCATAGGCTACATAGTATATACACCAAGTTACGCAATTTTTAGAGCTCTGATAATTGCAATATTCAATTTACGAATTTTTATAATTTTCATCTGGCGACCAGGCAACACTGCTCCAGTTAGTCACAGCATGGTGTCCATAAACCACGTGACCATGATCACTCTCTCATTCTAGGCGCCCCCATGATCGCCCAAGCTCTTCTCGTCGCGGTACGAACAAAACCGCTCAAACAGTTCGGTAAACTGAAAGCTATTCTCGCTCTCGCCCCCCGGCCGGTTGACCTTCCACCCTGCATGCGCCTGCGAGATATTCCCGGACGACGGTGACCACGGCGAACTCGTCGTCGCTGGAGCTCGTCGCCAGCGGGTCGCAGTCAAAATGAACAGCTTCCAACATCTTTTGATAGCAATCACTCTCATCGCTGCTGCGATCAATGCCGAACACTTCGACAAGGCGATCGATGCCATAGACGTAATCGTCACAGACCGGATGCTGGAAACGTGGAAGGTAAACGAGGAAGCTGAGAGTTGATATGCCAAGAGAGCCGAGTCTGTGAGTGCGTGCAAGTAGACACCACGCTGGAGGCTGGCTACGTCATCAGCCTCCAGGTCCGCCCGGATCTGCCCCTCCGAGGGGCCCGCATATAAATCGATTTATCCACGAAATTATCGCGCCTTTTTCAAAACAAATTTAGCAGGATTATAGGAACATACAATGGGTCCTAGCAGTATAGTTATGTAATATTTTATTTTTGGCGTGTCATAACCCCTTTAAGTCTTTTGAGGCCTGCACTTAATTCTTATCGCAAGTACCGGGCCCACGTTTGGTCTACGGGCCGGTGTCCTCTAAAAGAGCAGACGACAAGCAGAAACGTTTGAAAGAGCAGACGACAGTTCGAACGACTAGGCGACCGTTTGAACTTGAAGACGCTCTGAACGTAGTTCGCAGGTGGTCCGTACAACTTGACGGTTTTCCGGCGTTCATTTTGGAACAAAACAAATAAGTTTGATGGCCAGTAGTATCCGTGAATTTAACCCAAAATGCTTCACGCCCAAGCAATCGTGGTCCGACGGGGTCTGGTTTTCCCTTTTCACTGGACATATCCGCGTTCTCGGACGAACCGAGCGCATGAAACCTGACCTACAAACCTTTCTCGATACTCTTAGTACAGCCCCAGTCGCAGCATTTTGACGAGAAGGCAAATTTTTTGTCTAGTTCCTTTCAAAACAACGCAGGAATACACGTCTCAAATGGGCACTTCCGCCCACAGCCCCGGACCGGAAGTGCGTCCGACGCGCCACCACCGCGAAGAACGAAGGGCAAGGGTAAGACGGGCCGGGGAGGAGGAAGCTGACGGAACGCTGGAGAAGAGAGGGGGAAACCTCCTTCTCTCTTTAGCGTTCCGTCTGCTTCCTCCTCCCCGGCCCATCTCACCCTCGCCCTTCGTTCTTACCATTTTATTATCGCTTCGCAGCCACCGAGCTCGCAGCATTAGCCTATAAGAAGGCCGAAGAACGAATTACGAAGCAAGAAACCTAGCAGGCAACGTCCTGTGTTTCTTCAGCTGTTTGTTAGTACGCAGTTCAACAACAAAATCTGGCCGCAGACAAACAGTATTCGCGACTCCAACTCTCTTTTTTTTTTTTTAATGTCGGTTATAGTGAGGGTCGGAGATGCGTGCCGTTGTTGAGCCTGTCTAGTGTGCTGGCTTCACTGAGCGACACAAATTATTTCAGGTAATACGAGGAAGCTAGGGTGTAATGAGCGCAGGTCACCTCTTTACCCTGAAAACAAGAACGGTGTTTAGCGTAATATTTACGCAAGGATGAGCGTTTTAATTCTGGAGAGAAACCGAAACTAACCTCTATTTTGGATTTAATTTCTCGCTATAGGCCTTAATTTCGGATTCTTTCATAACTCAAGATGTGTCTCACATCGTAGTTATTTAGTTAGAGAAGTTGTTCGCGGAAACTTTATTTGTGACATACACGTTCGATGCAGGTGCTAGTTGTAGTTGTTGAAAAAATCAGTGCTGATATTTGTGCGTTCTCGCAGCCTTTTCTCGCTCAGATGATTGTCATGGGAAATAGTGAACTATACGGGCCTTTTGATGGGTTTTGGGGTATTTAGATGATTAATTGGTTTAACATTATTCCCAGCACAAGAATAAGAGAAAATTCCCATTTTTACAATATGTCCACAAAACGTACAAATAAACGCTGTTCTCATGCAACAACCCAAAGACGGAATCCGTGTCAGGCAGCTGGTGTGTGTGTGTGCTTTTTATAGCAACACGTGACGCGTAGGACTTTATATTACATCCAGCGTTTGACTTTTTGTCTATCTTGATAACGATGTCAGAGTTTTTCATGTGCTAAAAAGAAAACAAAATCACACCTTTCTGGAAAAACTATTATGGTTGAATGGCGTATTTTCGTGATCTTGGCGTTAATTGGGGGCGTACATTGCCGCGATTTGTAATAATAATAATAATAATATTCAAATTAAGATATTTTAATACCTAATTTTTCACGCTCTAATATATTTTTGTTGCTTATGATCTAATTTCAAACGCGCGAACAAATATGACAATCAAAAGTGTGCTAATTCTCATCATTGGTGCCAATTGCAGCAATTTTAATTACCAATTAATAAAATAAAAATAGTCTAAAATCAATTAAAACATTCTTGCTAATGTGAGAAATCCATGTAAAATTACATTAATTGTGGGTAAAGTATATTTTGCTATCAAAGTCGCGACTTTCGACAATAGGCAAAATGTCCAAAATCGCCGCCAATATCCTTCCAAACCAAATGCCCCCCCCCCCCCCCCCCCCCCAAAAAAAAAAAAATCTTTTTTTTTTAATTATTGATTTTTTATAACATTTAGTTACTTTCATTTTTACTTTCCGTCGTTTTGCCAATCTCAGACTTTTCAGTTTGAAGGAACGCCTACCTGCTTGCGCGTCTGCTCATACAGCACGTTTCGTTGGCGTTGGAAGCCGGTGAAACAGTAGTGAGCTTTAGTACTGCGTCTACAAGTGAACGCAAGTGCTGTGTGTTTGCGTTAACTTTGCGTGTTCCACACTGCGCGTGAGCGGAGCCCAAAATTGCGGTCTTGGATGGCGCATGGAGATGAGGCGCACGCGCAACGTGGGGCACGCAACTCTAACGCGAACGCACAGCGCTCTTGTTTCCTTTTATGCGCAATGCTAAAACTCTCCAGTGAGATACAATCCCATACCGGCTATAGCACTACGTTGGGACAGTGAAGAGTTGTTTGCATTCGGAAATGACATTTCGCGAGCCATGATCGCGACCAGTTCCGCCGTGCCCGCTGAGCAGAAGAATCGGGGGACCCTCACTAGAGCGCTTCCCGTTTCCGCCGCGGAAGGGCGAGCGTCGAGCTGGAGACGCGAATATGGGCGATCTGTGTCCTCGCTCAGCGCTCTCCTATGCTACAACGGGTGATTGGTGAATGGTGAAATTAAATTTAGGTTGTAAATCTTGGGGAGACATCTGGTGTAATCCCTTGTCCTGAAATCGGCGTATACGCGCAAGTCAAGTTTAAAAAGAAAGGTACAAATGTCTATTCTTATTCGGTTATCAATAGACCGATCTAACCAGCCAGTTTGACTACGCCACCGCTGCCGCAATGCGTCGAGGGAGTTTTAGTCTTTCTGCACGTGCGACAACCTCGCTGGAGCTCTGCGCTGTAGAGCATGTGGCGGCACGAGCCGTCTTGCGCACTGCTACCTGCCTTTTGCGAACTAAAGTTATGGCCGCGTCACGCATGCACCGAACGCATGGTGAGATCGGTCTATTCTTTTTTGATAATGGCACACGCTCTCCTAAACGGACAACCAAAATAAAACACAAAATACCCCACGCTCTCCTCAACGGACATCGCAAGAAAGATGGGCGCTCCACGAACCCGGTCCGCTCACACAGTGAACGCAAAGCTAGTACTTGTTTCTATTATAATTTTATAATTTGCTGACCAATATCGGCCTTTTCTTCGACACTCGCGCCGCGTACAGAGGCGGCCACTAAAGGCCCCTACGCACAGTTGCGTTTGACAGCGTCTGAGTGCGTTTGACTGCGTTGCGTCGAGAAACTAAATCGAGTCACTGGCATATCTGTGCTTCGTTTGAAGCGTGGAGTCAAATTCAAGGCATAGCTTGGCACATAAGAAGCAGGAATGTCCCTGTTCTCGCAGCCGCAACGCCGTCAAACGCACTCAAACGCAACTGTGCCTAGGGGCCTTCATGCTGCTGCCACGCGGAGGAACGGTGCTCGAACCCTGCTCGGCCCGGATGCTTGTTTTATAGACGCTTTCAGGCAGCTAAATATGGGCGCCGCCAACCTCCAGTTTGTGTTTCCTCTTACTTCGTTTGTTTCACTTCATCATTGCCACAGCGGGACAGGTTATTGCCACTTTAGGTGCTATACTGCGCCCTTCTCCTAAGCATAGGCTTTTGTGGTGGCTTGTGAACGCCCGCTTCAGTGGCTCGATCAAAACCGTCGGAACTTTTCTGAAGATGGGGAGGGGGAGACGACGGGTGGTCCTGGTGGTGTGTGTGTGTGTGTGTGTGTGTGTGTGTGTGTGTGTGTGTGTGTGTGTGTGTGTGTGTGTGTGTGTGTGTGTGTGTGTGTGTGTGTGCGTGTGTGTGTGTGTGTGTGTGTGTGTGTGTGTGTGCGTGTGTGTGTGTGTGTGTGTGTGTGTGTGTGTGTGCGCGTGTGTGCGCGTGTGCGTGTGTGTGTGTGCGTGTGCGTGTGTGTGTGTGTGTGTGTGTGTGTGTGTGTGTGTGTGTGTGTGTGTGTGTGTGTGTGTGTGTGTGTGTGTGTCGATTTTGCGCCCCCTTTCGCGTATTGTTTTCATTAAATTTCTGAACTGTCAAGAAGGGGGGGGGGGCGCCCCCCCCCCTTTGTTCCGACGCCACTGCTCTGCGTCTTGGTAAGATAAGAGAAGGTCGGCAATGGCGGCTCATTCTGGCGCGTGTTTAAAGCGTCTATAGTTCTGTACTCTTCTGGAATGTTCGAGCTCGTTCTCGTCTGTCATCCTGTGTTCTGGTTTTGACCATCCCTGAACTGATGGCGTTAAAATAAAGATAATTAACTGTTGAACTGTTTCGGGACAGTCTCCTTTAGGTCGCCGGCGCAGGATGCGTGGTACTTTTATCCTTTAGTTTGTCGGCACGAGTTCGATACATTAAATGTTTAGTTTATGAGTTATACATGCACCTACTGATTTTTTTTTCCGTGAAACTCGGTTTGAACAAATACAAATATAACATCTGCATGTTTATTCCATGTTGTGTACGCCTAGTTCCTGAACTATGACCAAAAAAAAATCAAGCTTCTTCTCCTTTTTTTTTAATGTATTCGACTATTTATCGAGCGTAGTCGGGTTTTAACGAAAACTACTTACCCTTGAGCTTACTTAAAATTAGTTTTTTTTTTCTTCTTTTTTTTTGGTATTTTACAAAATAAGGTTTTAAAAATTAGATTTTTTTTTTTTTTTCTAAGCACAAGTTTGGAGAACAAATTAGGATTTTTCTTCCTCTCAGGTTATGGATACGGGACATTTAGAGAACAGCCTATTTATAGGGCGTGACGCGCGAGAGCCATCATGTCGCGACATCTGTGAAATGGGAGTGTGTTCCTCGTCGTCGCGCTGGTCATCATTTGTCTGCATACAGTGCGCGACACTGTTAGCAGAAACCCAACATCGGTGTCATTTTCCTTTCAAATATGTCGGCGGTACCGCTCCTACATCGTACCCAAAAATATGTACGGTATTCGCTGCAGACACGACGACAGAATGCGAACCGCAAGTTCGTCTGCTTCTCAAGTTGCGGTGACGTCAGAACGACGCCGAGCTCTTATTGGCGAAGAAATAGTGGGTACACCTCAAGGCAGGTAGCACTGATGTCTATCCTTCCAATCAGAACTCGGTGTTGTTCTGACGTCAGCGCAATCCTCCGCAACAAGCGGACGACTCGCTCTCCGCATAATCATGCGGGCACGACTCGAGCATGTTCGACCGCATGTTTTGCTTTGTACGCGTATATGTATGATTCGGACATAACTTCCGAGAGTTTATCTATGCGGAGCCCAAGTTCGTCTGCTACTTTTGCGGGGATTATGGTGACGTCAGAACGCCGAGCTCCGATTGGTTCTGATGAGAGGATAGTGGGTGGACGTTAAAACAAGTTGCCTCGAGGTGTATTCACCCTCTTTCGATCAGAGTTCCAATCAGCTCGGCGTGCTGACGTCCCCATAATCCCCGCAAAAGTAGCAGACGAACTTGCGCTACGTACAACCAATGCGTGACCGTACCGTCGTACAACAAGAAAGAAAACACGCCTCAGAAAGTCTCTGCAGACTGTCTCTTGAATTGTGTATTATATAGCGGTGCGGATGTAACCACGATCATTTATCGTCCTCGCTCACCCATTTCTCCGATCTTTTGGAAACAGGAAATTGGGAATACCCACCGCGTTTATTGATTTTTGCGCAGGACTCTCCGCCGCCAAGCTGTTGACAGAAAAAGGGATCGACGTTCTTGTCTTGGAAGCGAGAGAGAGGGTTGGGGGACGAACTCACAGCATCCTAAAGGTACGGCACCTTTAGAAAAAAAAAGGTTCCTCAAAAATGTTTTTGTTGTAAACTTCCTTTTTTTTTTTTTTTTTTTTTTGGAAGAGATAGGGGATTAGGAGCGCGGGGGGGGGGGGGGGGGGGGGTAGAAAGTACCGCCGCTGGAGGTCACACGCTTTGTCGCGTTTCAGCGACGTCCTCGAAGTTAAAATTATAGGCTTATGTCACATTCACTGGGGCGCACCGTACCGCACCGCGCTGCACCGACGGACGCGTCACGTTCGCGGTCGTGTCGGTGCGGCTGCACTACGTTCGCCCGGGACTTCGTGCGGCGCGCGGCACCGGTGCGTCGCTGCACCAGCTGCACCGTCGGAAGGAGACCATGCAGGTCCTCGCACTGCGACCTTGAGTTAACGCTCTCCCCTTCCTCCGGCACCCCCTCTCTCTCTCTCGCCTCATCGTCGGTCTTCCTCGTCTCGCGAAACATGGCGGCCCGCAGCTCGAGAGAACGTGATGTCGCCGGCGCTGCTATCCTCTTTCCCTCAAGCCCTCTGCTCGGGCTACGATTCCAGCAGTGACGACAGGCGTCGGTTTTTCCCTTTTCGGGAAGCGCGTGTTGTGCGCGTGCGGTGCTCCGTTGCGTCGGCCGCCGAGCAACCAGTCCACTACGCCGGGCACGTGAAGCCTTCGTCGTTCGTCGGATTGAAGACGTCGGTGAGTCTTCGGACTTCGTTTGAACTTTTTTCTGGACTTTGGGTCCCGAAGTGGGGACTTTCCTTTTTCTGAACTTTCGTCTTCTTTGCACCGGCGAACTTGTTTCCCGGCTGCAGTTTGTGTCGCGAGCGGTGAGTTGTTTTGCGTTGTGTCGGGGGGGATTGAGTGCTGTCTTGTTTTTGTCGCGGCCCCGCTGCTCGAAGGTTCGTGAATGTGTTGTTAGAGTAACGCGTGTTCGCATTTCGTTCTGATGGTTTTGTCGTGTTGTCGCCGTGCGCGGCTTTTTATCGCCTAATTAAACTTCTTGTTTTTCTTTTAACCCCTGCGTACCCTCGCCTCTGTTGATTTTCACAACGGACGTGTTCCTATTGCTTGTCACCAGTCCGACAATAAAACCGCATATCTGTAAACGCTGTTTCATAGTCCGTGTGTTTTTGTTTTTACGTTGGCGGGCGAATTTTCTTTGCAACAATACATACGTGAACAATGCACTTGGAAGACAATTTGTTACTTTCATTCCTCGCTAGATGGCACGAGCCGCCGCCCACTCTTGCGAATATATGTTTTACCGTCCACCCGTTCAAGTTTTGCCCTTGCAGTGACCGCACCGAGCGCGTCGCACGGCGGGATGCTTCGCGTTCGCCTGGCGTGTGGTGCACCTACACAGTGGCGTGGCCTCGGGGGCAGCATTTTCTCGGTACCGTGCGCGCCCCAGACGAATGTGACATTAGTTTGGTCCAGAGATCTGTGGATGAGAGAGCGTTTGACAGTGTGACGTCATGCGCCGAGGAATGGTGGTTTGTTGTCCTCATAAGCGAGGCTGGGGGAATAAATGTTCAGCTGAGTTTGAGACCTGTGTCTGTGTTCTCCCCTTTTTTCTTCTCCTTTTGTCCTCCGTCTCGGGTTTTACAATGTTGAAAGTTCACCAGCTCGCTTGCATCTTCTCTGTAATTTCTATACTTATACCAAACGCAAGCTTTTGTTCGTCCCCGACAAGCTTTTTGGCTGACCTTTCTCCGTCCTCTTAGGATATGGACGCCGACGACTTAAAAACCCGGGAGGGCCTGGCTTATTAGGTCTGCGCTTTCAACAAACGTTGACTAACGAGTCATCATTTGCTGACAATTGGGAGCAATGCAAAATTAGCCCATTTTCAAAAGCAGGCTCATTTTCGACGTTTTTGTTGTTGTTGATATTGCTGTCGTTGTTTTTGTTGTTGTTGTCGTTGTTCTTGTTGTCGTTGTCGTTGCCGTTGTTGTCCTTATTGTTGTTATTTGTTGCAGGACCCTGCTGTGGGTTGGGTAGACCTCGGGGGCTCGTACGTGGGTCCCACGCAGAACCATATCCTCAGACTGTCGCGCGAGCTGGGTATCCAGACGTACAGCGTATTCTCCGATTTCAAAAGCATTCACTTCAGCGAGGTAAGCGTTTAAAAAACCAAACATCTGGCTTACAAAAACAAAAAAATATTTTTTTTTAATGCGTAAACTTTATATATATATATATATAAAGTAACGTTTGAGAGTGTGATGCGGGAAAACTACAATACAACAGAAATAGTCGGAGAACGTCTCCTACTCTTGTCTTTTCTTCGACTTGAATGTTTCTTCATTTTCCAGCACCACAGTCTCAGGTGTTATATTATGATTCATAATCACCAGGTGGCCTGCACACTCACTGTTATTTCGTTAAGTATTTCTTTGATGTTCCCATGTCCAAATGCTACTTGTGTCTGCTCATCTGCTGCCCTTCTTCACTCAAGATCTACGTGGAAGTGGATGCTGTTGCCTCCTGCACGAGCAAACGCGGCACATAAACAAGAAAACAAAAACTACGCTGAGTGGTTTTTAAAGTGCCAGTTGTTGTCTACATTGTAATTTTATTTCACAACGTTTATACGTTAGTACAAAAAGCATTTTCGTTCTTTTCTTTCTCTTCAGGGAAGA
The DNA here is from genome assembly GCF_016920785.2 of Ixodes scapularis. Lineage (NCBI taxonomy): Eukaryota > Metazoa > Arthropoda > Arachnida > Ixodida > Ixodidae > Ixodes > Ixodes scapularis. The sequence goes on from NW_024609846.1 coordinate 17,683, forward strand.
GCTTTTTCTTTAAGCGGTTCATGGCCGACATTCGGCTGGCGAAGTCCCCTCGCCTGGTTTGACATCAACTTCGTCGTACACGAGATGGAAACGATGATGAAAGAGGTGCGCAAACGCTTACAAGAGGTCTCCGCTTTGCATCTCGTATCGCCACGTGGATTGTCTGAAACACTTTACTATTCATGGTTAATAAGAATTTTCCGATAGTTTTTGTGTTGTCTTCTCGCACTTGAGACTGCAAAATTCTATCATAATTTATTGCGAGGGCACGATAGTAGGGGCAACGTAAACCGGTGGTGTAGGCAAAAAAAAATGTAATCAACCCCCCCCCCCCCCCTCTCTCTTCCTTCCCCCTCCCCCGATTAGAGAACCAAGTGAGTCTCTCAAGTCAAGAAGATAAAGAGACCCGGCTGAGGGCAGTTCGGTGAAAGATTGAAAAAAATCAGTGCCATACTGATCCAAACGAGGAAAGACACAAACCGGATACATGACTACTATATGCTCGCGCATGTTACCTATAACAATATGAAAAATGTTTTTTGTTGCCCCACGCGACGCAATCGGTAACGGACTCGTTCTTTGTAGATCCCGTGCGTCGACCCTTGGAACTGCAGACATGCTCAAGAATGGGACAGCCTCACCCTGCAGGTGTTCTATGAACAAAAAACTTGGACAAAGTACGATATATAGAGATATACTATACAATGATCTCTAGTTCTCCATTAACTATACGTCCGTTTACTCTAAAGTTCTACTCGCTTGTCGACTGATTGGCGTAATCTAAATTTATGTCAAGTAAACACCGTTTATTTCCCGCGTACGTACAACGTTGTTCTCAAGTTTTACGCAGGAGAGGGCCCTCCTTTTTTGTAATTACTGACTGGATGAAAGCGGCAGGGCGCCTCTTTCGGATCCCCAAGCTCCAGCACGCACTCGTCGCCTTCCGCCGTGTTTTGACTGCACGCCCACGCTCGAAGCTCACGAAACGCCGAAGTATTACCCAAGCATAGTCTCCTTTATACTGACAAAGCCTGGCAGATCGACACGAAGAGCGATCGCCGAAATGGAAAAGGTGGGGCGGCAGACATATCCGATGAGGAGAGCCACGTGACTGGCGCCCCGCTGCGGCGAGACGCCGAAACACACTTCTCCCGAACGAACAAGTGTGTTTCGGGCCCTCGCCGCTGCAGACGGTGTGCGCTGACGTCCAGGTTCCCCGAGAAATGGCTCTTTGATGCTCTGTGCTACCAGACCCTCACGCTCCAAATCTGTGACCGGGCACTCTATGGCTGCGTCGTGGGACTTCCAGGCTTTGTGAGTACAGAGGAGCGACCCAAGCTAGGAAGCTCGCGCTAGAAGTGGGACGACTGAAAGACCTGCCTGCCGTTCTCATTCTGTCACGGTATCGTTCTCAAGTTGCCGTTGATTCTCACGTACACCGCACGGCCGTACGCTGTGAACTCATCAAAGCGCCGTCACTCGCAGGCGCGGATTAAGGTTCCTCGTGGCTGTGGCTCGAGCCGAGTTTGCCTGCGAACCTTATGAGATCTCCCTCCTCTGGGCGCTCTGGAGCATCAAGTGCTGCGGAGGAGTCCGGAGGATTTGCAGCATTGACGGCGGCGCTCAGGTAGACCATCGCCGCCGGCATTTGCGATGAGTGAAGACAAGTCTACGGAGTACTTCGCCTCTATACACGTTTGCAAGTCCGGTCTCAGGGCGCCGCCATCTTCCTCAGTGGGGTGCGCTCTCGGGAGAGGCCATAATCCGATTACGACGCCTTAGCAAGGCTTCGTAATCGGATTATGACTGGTCCAAGCGCACCCCAGACAGGCAAGATGGCAGCTCCCTGAAGCCGGACTTGCAAACGTGTATATAGTGGCGGCTAATCGTTATTACCTTTATGCCGCACTGAAGTGTCGAGGGAGACGGTGGAAAGGGGTGCGAGAAGCTTCCCATGGGACTCTTAAAATGTCACCAACTATTGGTCAGAGCACAATCACCCTGCAGTCGTATATACGCAAAGACAGTAGCCGAAGCTAGTGCACGTTGATTTGGATTAAAGATGATAATTACCGAACCAAAGGGAAAAACAATCGTGATATTTTTATTATTCAATTAATCAGATTTATTTGATTTAAATCCTATTAAATTGTTATATTATTAAAGCTATACAATAGTGCCTAATAATTCGATGTATTTTTTTAAACGTGACAGATTGATTGATCGATTCATCCGATCAATTAAAACAATGCGGAAGAATTATGGTAAGTTTAAAGTACAGTTTAATTAACAACGTTGTATTGTGTAAAGCCCGCAATATAGTAAAAAAAGTTTTCTTTTAATAGAACATTACTTTTCTAGTGTTAGCTTCTTTCGAGTTCGTATTCACTTGCAATAGGACATTACGCATCCGAATTAACTGCTGGGCGAGTTGGTAATGCATTATAGAAGACAAGAGCGCAAAAGACACGGACAAGTAGAAGAACAGGACAGGACAAACGCTACTATCAACCGGCTTTTTTTTTTTTTTTTTTTTTTTGTTAATGTGAAAGAGGAGAACGAATTTGGAGTTTTTTTGTTTTTTTTTTTTTGTGATAGAAAAGGAAGAGGAAGGTTTCTGTCAGGGAGCCTCATGTGCGCTTAGTTTCTGTTAGATAAAGAAACTAAAAAAGGACTACATATATATATATATATATATATATATATCACCATCACTAGCTAGAAATTTTTTTATTGTTGCAATTCGCACCAGTTACGAAAATCTGGATGACCCGCGCATTTAGAATGTTCGAGGCAAATATATATATCAGGGATGGGCAAAATACATGCAAATATGTATCGAAATACAAATACAAAATACTTCGTCAAAACTGTATTTAATTACAAATCTAATTACACTTCCAAAAAAGTATTCAAGTACAAGATACAAATACAACCAAATGTATTTGGTCTCCTCCAAATACTTTTCCAAATACATTCCTCAAAATTTGCGTCAGCGACTTCAGGGCACCTGCAACGGGTTTTTGGGTATCTCATTTTATTTTTGCATCGCACACTCGGGAGTTAGTGTGCGAGGCTCTAGCAACGTAATAGAAATATAATCACAAAAAAATGTAATCAGCTTGGACGTAATAGGTGAAAAAAGTACAGAGCTTCAAGCAGCTTTTTTTGTCGATTACATTTTGGTATAGACCAACAAAGATCCGAGACGACCAAGACGCGCATCACTAGCTAGAAATTTTTTTATTGTTGCAATTCGCACCAGTTACGAAAATCTGGATGACCCGCGCATTTAGAATGTTCGAGGCAAAAATATAGATGGAAATCAGGCTGGAAAGCATCACAAGTTGTCACAGGCACTTATTTAGCCAGTCTGCCTGTGAACGTCGATTTCGTCACTATTCTTGCCCTGGACTAGCATCGAAATCACAAAGTCACTAAACGCTTGTGCTTGATTGAGAGACATTGCATTCGGTGCAGAACGTAGTTTTCTTCCTGCTCTGGATACATCTTAGGATAAGCAAAATGAGTCGTGACAATAAATTTGAGGGATGTATTTTCGCCCACAAAATTGTATTTAATTACAGTTGTATGTGAAATACCCATGTTTTAGTATTTAAATAAACACGTAAATACATTACCCAATTTGTAATTAAATACAAAAACAAAATACACAAAATAATTGAAATACGTATTCCAAATACTGCCCATCCCTGATATATATATATATATATCTTTTAGTGAAAATCTATAAAGAAAAACAGGACTGGGGAATTGAGACTAGAGAAAGAAAATAAAAGACAATTATGAACAAAATTAGAGAAAAAGAAAGAAGTTTTTAAAAAAATCTAAAAGAAATTAAAAAATTGAAAAATTGCGGTATTGGCTTATCTGTCAATCTGTCACGACGTTACCCTCGTGACGACAGACGTGACGTCACGTGACTTCATTATAGGAAACACGGGACGTACGGCGTCACGTGACGTCACACGTGACGCCACTCAACCCGGAAAACTTTTTCTGCTAAATTTGGCGGGAAAATTTTCCCGCTAAATTTCCCCGCTGAGGAGGGGGAGAGGGAGGTACAAAGGGGAAACCCTCCCCTCCGCACTAGGGTGACCACCCGTCCCGCGACTCGCGGGACTGTCCCGCATTGAGAGCTCATGTCCTGCGTCCCGCAAGAAATTCCCAAATCTTCAAAATGTCCCGCATTTTATACTGCAGTAAAATTCACTCTGCAACTCATCGCGCTGCCGAACAACGGGGCAGGAGGAGCGCAGAGGTCGCTGGTAATCGTGTGAATCACAATGGTACAACATTTTTTATCCAAGCATTGAGGGAAGCTACCGTCACTTTTGCAGAAAATCCGACGCGCATGCTCCGTTGTGCCTCTCCCCTTGGTGGCACAATATTCTAAGAAAATCTGCTCACCAAAAGTTTCCATATAACCCTTTGTTGCATCTTGGACACTACAGTGGACAAAGTTATTTATTTCTTAAATAAATTGCCAGGCGACATAACCGTCCGTACGCATGGTGTCCACTTCAGTGGACATATGTGTTTTCGATTGCCACTCATAGATGGCGCCACAATTTCACTGGTGTTGGCATGTTCAGCATCCAAGATGGCAGCTTCCACAATTCCCAGGTAAAGCACGAGCATGCTCGCAAAAGCGTCGTAAACTGTTGCAAAAACATAGTACTCCTTTGTTAAGCGTTTTCATGCCTTAGAGTAAGTCTTGAGGTGTAATCTTTATAAATATGAGTATCCAAAGAGTCTTCATTGTTCAGTAGTGATCTATTTGTGACTTGTCCACTCTGGTGGACACCATGAACAGCAGCATTACGGGGCCATGAGCTATGCACAAATTGTATTTGGTCAGCAGCGCTGTAAATATACTGGAATGGTCCAATTTTCTGTTGTAATGAATAATGTGCCATAGTTCTACACATTTTAAGAAAAAAACACTATATTTTTATATTTTTTTGTTTTAGAGACAAATGATATGCTACCAAATCACCCTTGAGAGAAGCAGACATCGATGCTTTATAAGATATTCCACTATCTGACTCAGAAATCAGTGTCCTACTTGAAGACGGACTGCCGTCAGGAAGTGATGATCTTTTAAAGAGCGAGGACGATTACATCGATTGTGCCATAGAAGATGATCAAGGCAGGTGTGATGATTGCTGGGAAGATGCCAGCCAAAGTGATGACAGTGATGAAGAGGATCGCGAAACGGGACCCCAGGCTCCACCACAAAAAAAAAAGACATCGAGTTAAAAAATAAAAAAAGCCAAAGTTATGGAAATGGGACGAAAGGAATCTTATGCCCCCAGTGCATGCTCTCCACTGTAGTGGACATTCTGTAATTAATAAACTACAGTTCTGAAAGCTAAGAAGAAAAATCCTGGGTCTCAACTCAATACCGATAGTTAAAAGATGCAAAATTTTATGATTTGCTTGAACGCTTTTGAAGTATGCAACAAAGGGATAAAATATTGTAATTATTTTCATATCCCTCTGTCAATGCGAAAGGGTTGCTGTGGATCTTTGTTTTAGTAAACACAACCACACAAGGCAAAAGCCTGCAACTCGCAACAATCGTAAAAGGACATAATGTTAAATATTTGTGTAGGACAATGCTTATAAAAGTAAGCATTGACAGGTAAAAATAGCCCGAAAGAGATTTACTGTTTCTTATTTCCATCTGATGCATTGAGTTCTGCTACAGTCGAGTTTTATGCTTTCAACTTCGACACATTTAATAGCACATTTGGCATTAAAATATATATCACTCGTAGTGAAAATTAATTGAGCTTAATTGCTGCAATACAATAGACCCTTTCCGAAATTCAGTCTGGCCACTTTGATCACTATCATCATCTGTGGAACGGCATCTGTGCCATACCAATGGCGGCCTTCTAGTGACTGATAAAGGAAGACGTTGAAGATACTCCTAAGCGGAGGATGCGAGGCCTGTATATTGGGGGGTCAGCACGACGCGACGTAGGAATGGAACGGAAGAGCTACGTAAGCGTTTATTTCTAATAACTCAGATTCAGTCAATCTGTGGGAGGCACACAATCGGCTTTAAAGCACTTTGGTGCATAGAATTTTCTCGAGGCATCTGAGTGGGTTAGAGCTTTGTTCTGAATGCAGGTTCTTGGTCACCATCGAACTGAAAGTGATCGAGAAAGAACTCACACTGAACAATTCCTCGCGTGCCGTTGACTTGCGAAAGTGGCGGTGCCGATACAAGTTCAACTCCGCCATTGATATGGCAAAACCTAAACTGCTTTATGAACCACCAGATGGCACTGAATTTCGGAAAGGGTCTATTAGCCGGTGTATAAACAGCACAGGCTATTAAATGTGTTAACAGAGCCGATCGGTTTGTGGTGTGTGTTAATAAATTTCCTCTAACCCCCCCCCCCCCCCTTCCCGCTTCGCGTGTCCCGCATTTCGCTAGCAGGAAGGTGGTCACCCTACTCCGCACCCTCCCCTCCTCCTCCTCAAGAGCTGCGCTCTAATTCGGCATTACAGATAATTGTAAACGTCTTTCTTTTTTTTTTTTACCGAAGCACAAAAGCAGAAGTTATGTTTTGTTTTGTCTTTTCTAGGAGAAAAAGTTTCTTACTGGAGCAATGAGCGTCAGCGAAAAACTACACCAATTCCTAAAAGGTGCTGTATCTATTACTGTCTTTTTATAAAGCTATAGCTGCAATGCGTAAACAAATAAAAACGAGAATTTTCTTTATTCTAGCCAGAGAGAAAGACACATTTTGTTATTATTATTATTAATATGAAAGAGTTGTTTGAAACGTAGGCTCTAACTAACAAGCGCGTCTCCATTTAAAGGGACACTGACACCCCCCAAAATTTTTTATTATTTTTTGCCAGGCGTTTCATTATGGTGTCGGAGGACTACCCAATTAATATTTTGCAACAAAGTAGCGTATTTTTTTAATAAAGCCAAAAGACGCAACTGCTCGAAACCGAAACCGAAACTCGACGGAGGTCGGAGAAGTGGAGAGAAGAGAGTGAGTGGCGGAAGTCACGTTGCTACACCCGACCGTGCATTTTTTTTTCTCCTCTCCGTAGCAGACGACACGACATGCGGCGTGCGATTCTTTTGCAGTTATGTTTGTTCCGCTTGTTGTTCTGTACTCCAAGATGAGTTGTTTTGTACATTGAGGAGTTGGAGATGAGTAGTGAGTGCCCGTCGTGAATTTCCATGATCGGCTCCAAAAAGAATACACCCAAGATGTTGCGTGAAGAGCTGGCTCATATGTCTTGCATCCGAAAAAAAGTGGCATTGTGCGACAGAGTTTCCGAAAAGATCAACGGGATCGGGACCAATGGCTGGCTGCAATTCCTGTAGAACATATACGGGCACCTCGGAAAGCGGACGCTACCTGATTTATATGCTCCTTGCATTTTGTGGAAAGTGATTACATTGAGTTCGCAGGTGTCAAAACGGAAATCCCATACCATTTAATTCAGCGAAGTATCGTCCACAACATTTGTTTGTTTCTTCAGTGATGATTGTAAAAAAAAAGAAAAAGATATGTAAACATCGGAAAATGTTAGAAAAAAAAAAAAGTTTCACGGGGGATCGAACCAGACTTGTACCTAGTTCAACTACTCTACTCAAGTTACTGTAGTTTAACTACTTTTCAGGGTAGTTTAGTAACTGTCAATTACATTTTTATTTCGGTAATTAGTAGTTTACTTTAATTACTTTCTTGAGTAACTTCTACTCAAGTTACAAATTACTTTCGAATTCTAGTGGTTGTTTTGCCTATCAAAAACATTCCTGCACAATGGAGATAAGATGTTGGAAGATCAGCTGATATTTGCAAAGAGGGGGAAGCATGTAGCGTAGGAAGGGAGGGGGGAGAAAATGGTTTGGAGAGACCGAAGCCCCCCAAAATTTTCACAAGCCCCCCCCCCCCCCCCCCCACACACACACACACACTGCAACAACACTGCTACGAGGCGCGGGGAACGAACAGACACGATGCAAGAGAGGCCGAGTAAAGGCGGGATTAGCGCCGAAGACTGGCGTTTCTCTGTGTCCCGAAGCTCGAGGAGACTTGACCCATTTGAAGTAACGGCTGGTCTCCACTTCTCCCAAACGTAGGAACCCTCGCCCACTACAGGAGGTGCACACACTGCATCCTCACTCAAAGGAGGCAAAAATTGCAGCACCTGCTCGAAACTCATCTGGTGCTCCCGTAGTTTGTGCTGTACTCGAAGAATCGCGTGCTAAAGGGCAACGCAATGATTACCTTTTTGCGTTGCCTTTCCTCCCAAAACTCAGAATATGCAGATCTTCAAAGATTCAAAGGTCGTTCGAGAAACCTGTAGTAATTTTCCCAGCGTTTTTATATAAAAAATAATAAACAAGCAGTGTTGGGAAGTACTCTATGTAGATGGTACTTAAGGTACTACTGTTTAGAAAAACTTGTACCTTACTTGAAGTAAATTCTTTGAGCATGTTCTTGTATTTTCCGAGAAAAACTCCCGACTTCAATATACATTCCCCGAATAAGAAAACAAAAAATGGCGGTATCGTCGTGTGAAAACGCGCTCTATCGAGACGTCATCTCGTCATTTCTCTGAGTGAAGTAATGGCGGCTGTAAGACCGATGGAAATAAGTGCCTTATAAGTTGATTGTGTCAAAAAGCTCGTCAGCGAGAGTAAAACAACTACTCTGTGGCGACTTGACCTTATACAATATTTGCTGCCATTTCCGTAAAAAAACCGATGCACCTCCAATTACCCCTGGAGCAATGCATACCAGTTCAAAAAACACTGTATAAGGAATGAAAAAGCATCATGAAAGATTGAGTTAAAAGTGCTTGTACTTTACCTTAAAATGTATTGTATTTATATATGTTGCTTCAACTAGATTGCACCCGATGTACTTACTACTTTACTTGAAGTACATAACAGGCCATCATTTACTTTGTACTTTACTTCAAGTATTTTTTTAGATGTACTTTACGCAACACTGTAAACACGCAAGCACTGTCTAAAAACCCAAGCTCAGACAGTGCTGAACCTTAAAGTAGAAATGATGCATTCGCAGTACATCATTGGCCAAACAAACTAGAAAGTGCAAAACAATTAGGCACGCAGAAACAGAACCAGCTATTAAAGCATTTCTGTGAAAAAAACGAGCCGATTCATATTTGGCTAACACAATTTCGCTAACGGATCAAAACCTCTGAACTTTCTTTTTGCCATAAAAAAAACATATAAAAGTAACTTAAAACGTAATTCGCTACTTTTTTACGGTAATTAGTAATTTTCTCAATTACTTTCTATTTGAGTAATTTCTACTCTACTCAAATTACTTTTGACGTCAATACTCAGTAACTTAACTTAATTACTTTTTTTGAGTAACTTGTACATGCCTGGATCGAACCCGGTCCTACCGCGTGTGAAGCGGACGTCTTTCCCTTTGAGCTACTGGGGCATCGCTTTTCTAGTGGATCTCTTTCCTTAGTAATAATTCAGCCGGTAAACTGTAAGTTGGAAAGTTTGCTGTCGATTTTTCTCTAGCAAAAGCACTCCCGGGTCGAAGTCGGGAAGCACCACGCTTTGGAGACATTCGCACCTAGTAAAGAAATCGTACGCGTGCATATTCACCTCGAAGTAGACACGTCGTGCTTGACGTTTCAGCGAGCGATGTCTTCAGCCACGAGGAGGGAGCCACGGCTCGGCGACGTCTTCGTGCAAATCGGCTTGGTGGTCGGGCGTGTCGTACGGGATGAATACCAATTCTTTTGATCAGTCCCAAATTTCTCTTTTAACGATAGGCAGAATTCGCCGGTACCGCGAACGACAGTTCTGAAATAGAGGTCCCACGCCCGTCGTCCGCTGCCGTCGCCGTCCCCGCGAGTCCCACGATACGCGAAACGACGAACGCACAGAATGCTTCCGGTTGTCTGTGGAACTTTTTTTTTTTGTCAATCAACGTAATTGCAGCTTTTTAGAAGCCACAAAAAAATGGGTTTCATATTTTTTTCTATTTTTAATATTGAGTGTGTGCGCTCAGTGACCCACGACTTTGAGTAAATTTGGTGGTCGCATCGATACCTTAGAAAACGGCCCGTGACCGCGGAAAAGAGAGTGAGCGAGACTCGAACCGGCCAGTTCTTGATCAGCGGTTTTCGGGCGGAAAGAAACCGAATTTCGAGCCGCAAATTCTGTTCTGGGTAGTTGAGCTCTCATATGTCACGTACAACTAAAATCCTCGGCGAGCATAAATACCCTGTCAGTGTCCCTTTAAGGGTGGGGAAAAAGGGAGGAAAAGACGATTAACAAAATGATTAATATTGATAAGATGAAAAGAAATAAATAAAACACATGCTAGGGCGTCGAGGTATGACGGTGATGATTAAAGAAATAAGATTAAAGTTTTGGTTGAAATACTGAATGTAATTTTTGTAAGCTTTACGTTCATGTCCACATGCTAGACACGTATAGATAGCTAAATGTGCTCCATGTGATTTTCCCAACCAATTGAACCTATTGAAGACCACCAATCTAATGATCACATTCAGCTACAAGGTGGCGATATCCAGCAATTTTTGGGAAGCAGTATAAACTGATGTCTTTCTAATAAGACTTAACAACTGGAAATCACACTTGGAATCTGCAAATGATGTTCGTTGTAAGCAACGCAGTAAGTACAGCGAGGACCTCAAAAGACACACCCCGTTGACTAGACTAGAAGAAACATGACTTCTGGGTCATCTGACATGGACAAGCGATTGGGGCTTCAGCTCTAAAGCAGAGATCGCTATCTCGAGCCAGTATAATCCCGGTATGCGCCATTATTTCAGATGTATCTTTCTTCACTTCCCTCGTATACAGATAGCATACACTTCGGCGTCAAAGTCTGTGGCTTGGCGCAGGACAAGGATGGAGTTAGCGTAACCGTCGCCAACTGCCACTACACGTATCGGGTGAGTACTCTGTCATGGTGTCCGGATTGAGATTCCGACCGTTCTATCTACCGCGTCCTTATGTGTCCCCGCAATCGCCATGTGGGGATGAACGTGTGGATGCTGCTAATTTTACTTTGTCAAGGTTGGCGGCTTGGCTAGGGTTTTTTCGTCCGAAAAATAAAGAAAAATCTATGCTTATGGCATTTGGCTCAAGTCCAATAGAGATCGTGGATAATTTTAGAACAGTTGGTGTCTCTTTTTCGGAAAATATGTCTTGGGATAGCCATGTAAATCATTTGGTTTCCAGATTGTCATGTGTTGTTGGTTTACCATACCGCCACAGCCAAATTCTACCAGTTCGCGTTAGAATGATTCTTTACAATGCTTCGTTTTATTCGCCACTGAGGTACTGCAACCTTGTCTGGAACATAACCACGGCACCCAACCTAATCAAAACTTACCTGCTGAAAAAATGTTTTTAAATATTTTTATTTTTTCAGTTATTTTTAATGCACCTTATGAGATGACTCTCATCCTGAGACCATGTCTAGTAACTTTCAGATGTTAAAAATTCATGACCTGTCTGATTGCATACTTCTAATCACCATTAAGAATGAAAACAAAACGAGGACGTGTTCTTTTAAACGAGATGGCTGCATTAGAGAGAGAGAGAAAGAGAGAGAGAGAAAATAAAACGAACGGTTTTCTTGACCCGTCAAATGAATATTTGGAAGGTTCCCACATCAAATTATGATCAAGTTATGGGCAGCAAATGCTTTGGTATTTATATCCTAAGTCTCTAAACAACTTTGGAGCAAAAAAAAAAACAGAAATTTAGAAACAATGTTTCGTTAAAGAGTTGCGCAGCATCTTTTTACGTATTATAATTTTACGTGTCTCGTATCTGCCATTCACTTTGTTAATATATAATCTTCCGTTTACGATTGTTCTTTGTTTTCAATGCCCGAAAACTGTCGTTCAATGGCTGCCGATGGGGCTGAGTGCGAGTCAAACTTCTCCTTGAAGCTTTTTTTTTTCCCGTTTTGCTTTGCCATTTTTTTATATAAATGGAAATAAAGGTTTATTTATTTATTAATTATTAATATTATTACGTCACACCCGTTGTCCGCCGCGATCCTATAGTGGTGACATAACAGCGTAGGTGAACGTGGCCATGTGCAGTTGCAGTGCAGCCAGCGCTCACCAGTTTTCACTTCAAGAACCGCAAAAAAAAAAACAAAAAAAAAGTCCCGCTTTTTGCGGAACATTACTAATTGTTCCCTTTTGTGGAGGATTAAGATATATGTAAGGACTTTTTAGAATAGATCAATATGTTATCTTACCGAGACCTACGCTTGAAACGCCCAAAAGCATCACTTCTTCCTTCGTCAACCAAATCTTGTAATAACTATACATTGCGCACCGCATGAACAATGCGCAAAGCTTACTTTTTTTCTTGAGGTTAAAACGGGTTTAGTCGACAGGAACTCAAGCGTGCCACATATGTTGGGAAGCCGCGGTGACAGCGACGCCTATGCGTTCTTTACTCTCCGAGACTTTTGACGACGTACTTCCATTAAAAATCCGAGCGTAGCGGACGACGACCCGATAGATCCAATCAAGCTGCACCAGAATCGCATCATTACGGCGCCCGTCGTCTTTGGGCGCTTGCTATTCCCCAGCCGAACCAATCACGCACAGTGAATGCCCCGTGATCTTTTTTTTCTCTGCGTGATTGGTTTAGCTGGGGATCGAAAACGCGCACAGACGACGATCGCCTAACGTCAACGTTACTAAAACACTCAGTTGGGAAACTCACCCTCGAAGCCCGGACCGCTCGCATCCACAGGGACCAAACTAAATACGATAACAGAGCCACCCTTTAGCGACTACTCAAAACATGAAAGTTCATTTATAATGTTACTGCGAAATGGCACTGCGAGATGGCGCCACAGGCCCTTGCGCGACTCGACATGAACCGATACGTGCAGCATGGCTACGGCATGCCCTCCCGAAGCGCGCGCGCCTTCGCGCGCTTCAGGATCTCGGAGGCCATACGTGCAGACGTGTAGTTCCAGGAGTGGCCGCTACGGGAGAAATGGCAGCGTTGCGATATCTATTAGTTCGGTTCTCGAGTACGGATCGAAGCCACTTTTTTTAAAGCAGGCTCATTGGCAGTTTCCTAACTGAGTTGTTCTAGTAACGTTGGCTAACGTCGACTGCGATCGGACTTAATGTGAAACAGGGAATAGCTTTATTTTGAAAAGACTAGTAAGCCTGGGAAGATTTCACGTTTGTCCCGGCTCCCCGAGGAATGAAGATCTACCTGTGTTTGGAGATTAGTGTGTGTCCTTTTTCCCCCTTGTTCCCCTTCTCCAGGGATTATTATCGTCATTCTCGTCCAGCTCGCTTGCATCTTTGCATTAATTGCATTATCATGATAACCTTAAAATGCAAGCCGTTCACCCTTGTTCGTGTTAGAGTGGTGGCAGGCGATATAACCCGTCTGCTCTACTGACGTCTAATTTCTGGTTAGCTCATTTGGGAGAGCGCTCCATTGAAAATGTAGAAGTCCCTCGTTCAATACCAGGACCAAAAGGATTTTTTTCGGTCGCGCACCAGTCACCTAGCTGTGTTTGGAGCTTTGTGTTTGTTTTTTGTCCGCCTTGTTCCCCTTCTCCAGGGATTATTATCGTCATTCTTGTCCAGCTCGCTTGCGCCTTTGCATTGATTGCATTATCACCAAGATCTAAGAAACTATTATTATTCGCGAGTCTACCCGAGCCAACTTCTTTTTTGTACGTCTCGTTCCTCGGGAGATCACAGACATTCCCAGAAACGTAACTTCGATTTCACCTTCTACGCCGCTACGAAGACAAACTAAGTAGGATAGGCCAAAGTCAACAAAACCGACAGCAACAAACAAGAGAATCAAGAGTGAGAAAGAAAGCGAACGAGCTGGCTGAAGTTGGATGCACTAAAATCCGCAATACGGGACGACACGAAAAATTATCAAATAATAAAATAAAAAAGAATAAAACTAGCTGACATAACACCCTAGCCATAGGCGTAGACTTCGGGGGGGAGGGGGGAAGGGTCATCGGGGCTCGTGTTCCCTCTGGTGAGATCCGAAAGAAAAAGGGTGGGGGGCAGAACCCCCCCCCCCCCCCCCCCCCGGGGCCCGGGCCATGATTCTTACCGAGACGCTGTTTACGTGCCATGTAACGAGCCTCTAGTAGTGACATGTAAACAAAATAACGCCCATGTTGCCTTTATTGACCAAATACATGGGAAGTGGAATCCCAACGCGCTTTCGTTACCTTCAATCTCCAGTTCTGGCGAAAAAGTAACGCGTAGCCCCCCCCCCCCCCCCCCCCCCCCCCCCCGGGAAAATTAAAAGTCTACGCCGCTGACCTTAGCAAAATCAGAGAGCTTACTTACTCTACCAAAATGCTAATGAGGAACCATCCCTTGACGGATTTAAGCGGGGGTACGGTTATTGCTTATATTTCCAACGATGTGTACGAAGTGAGTTATCTACAATGGCCGATTCTGCTTCCTTCTGTTAACTGTACACGAACGAAACTTTTTACAGGCTGAGTACGTCATTATGACAGCCCCCTTACCAATGCAGCTTCAGATACACTACGATCCTCCTCTGACCGCTCCGCGAAGCATGCTTATCCGAAGCTCCAGAGCAGGCCGCGCCATCAAGATAATCATATTCTACAAACGTCCATTCTGGAGGTACAAGGGTAAGTCACGGACGCGTGAAAATAAAATAAAATGTTTTCACTACGGAAATAGACATGGAAATGTGTGTAATTAGGTACCCGGAGTTCAAGTTGGTTTAACTTTACCTTAGTTTTCTTTAGAGTGACTATAGTCGATGACAGGTCAAGAACGAAGGGGACGTTCCTCCCACCTCTTCCCACTTTAGCAGAGCGAACGCTGGAGAGGAGGTGGCCTCCTCTCCAGCATTCGCTCTGCTAAAGTGGAAAGAGGTGGGAGGAGCTTCCACTCCGTTCTTGACCTGTCACAGACTATACGAAGCTAGATAGTCCCTGTGCTTCAATATACAGGGTGTTTCCCGAAACACGATTCAAATCACTCCTGCAAAAAAGCAACGCAAAAAAGAGGGTTTATCTCGTATTCATTTATGCAAAATGACCCACATAGGAAAAGTACTAACGTTCGGTAACACTAGTTTCTTACTTAATTTTGAGCAACTAAATTTAATTAGCAAGTTTAAGGGTATGGTTTTAATTCGACATTTTCTGTGAATAATTGAAAACCATTAAATCAGTGCACTTTACAAACAAATACGGCACGGGGAGCATTCTACTGCGTTCCCAAAAACACTTAATTTTGAAATGTCGCTTTCTCACCAAAAAGCATCCCCGCGCCAGAGGTCCTGCTCTCCTGTGGCCAAAGCGCGCAACTAATGTTCGGCGCCACGTTGGCCACGCATTCTTCGTATGCTGGAGGTAAACACAAGATTCAAAAGCTTACTATTGTATCGTGCTTTGAACATGCACAGCTTTGCCCTTCGCCAGATGGCGCCACAACTCCTTCTGTCCTGAGGGAAGAGAGGCGGAAGTCGCGTGCTTTGGCAATGGGTAGCACCGGTGGCGCAAAGATACGATCCCTTACGAAACCGAAACCTAGAAACGCGTCCAAATTGAGTTCCTTCAATTTTTCAGGGGACCTTGAGGCCTTAACTTTAAAAGGTTGCGTGCTCGTGCCACGGCAGGAATATATATCTACACACCTTATCCTTGTTCACTCACCATACCCAAAAAGGTGCGACGCCAATGGCACGCTTGTGCGTGTAGTCTTGTCAATCTGAAACTGTTGCTGTTAGTGTTGAGGGACCACGTCTTCGCTGTTTGTTACTATTTACCGTATACTTGTAGCACGAGCACGCATTTATGAATGGAGCTTCAACATTCGTTGATGGTGCCAGGTGCACTATAACTCCTTGATTTGTGCATAAGAGCAATAATTGATCAGAGGCCTTCTTCCAGGCTACAGCGGGCAGGTGACCAGCGGCGATAGCCAACTGTGCTTCAACGAAGTTCTTGACGACTGTCATCCCAAACGGCCCTTGGCAGCGCTCACGGTGTAAGCAAAATAAAATCTATTGGTAAAGGCGCGAGTTCTGAGCAGATAGTGCTTCAGAGTTATATCCCTCAGACCTAGGCTATGCGGAGCTTAAGTTCGTCGGCTTCTTTTGTGGGGGATATATACCTCAAAGCAAGCTGACTTGTGGTCTACCCACTATCCCTCAATCACAGCCAATCAGAGCTCGGCCTTCTGACGACACCACAACCCCTGCAAAAAAAGCAGACGAACTAGCGCTCCGCATAAGCGACGTAGAAATGATGTGTGGTTCATACAGAATGACGATTATAATTAATTCGATTGATCATATAAGACACCTAGTTGTAGTAATATTTTCCATAACTGCTTCACCTCTTCTCTTTGACAAAACCCCAATCACGTGCTCAGTCACGCTCGTTTCCATGCATATTTCTTCCTCTAAAACGAAGCGACAATAGTTTCTTCGGCAAGTGTTAATAAATAGACGAAAAATATAGGCTCTCGTTCTGAAAACTGCGACTAACACATGTGTAAGAAAGTGGGGGAAAAGAGCTACTGAAATGCAACAAAAAAATGTGCGACGGTAACTGGTACGGCCTGGCGACTTAAGGGGAAAACAGGAAACCGGATGGTATTAAAAATCTCACATAAAATCAGTAATTGAAGTTACGAATATATGCATAAAGAGAGGACAAAGTGGATTGGTCTAGAAAAGTACCCGGGCCTTCCACTCCACCGTCATCTGAGGAGCGCAATATATATATATATATATATATATATATTTTTTTTTAATTTTCACACGTTGTGCACTTTTGGGCGGAAGGACAGTATACGGTGGAATTAAAAAATAAATTATGTCATTTATTTTTAGCCGGAGACCTTCGCAGGGTCAGAGGGCCATGGGCAAATCTGCTTTGTTTCAATTGAAATCGTCGAAATCCTGGCATTTTTAACCTTCTGAAAACACAAACATTCCCATAAAAAAGAACGCGAAAGTTGGGGTCATGAGAAGATAACTTTCTACAGAAAACGAGGGCACTAGTTGAAAGAAAAAAGAAAGACCACAGCAGTAGATAAGCTACGAATACTCCTTTTTCTGTGTTTTTTGCCCAGAAAGCCTTTTGCGTCCGACTTACTTTCAACAGCCTTTCGTTACCTCTTGGGTCGTCTTCGCGGGCCTCATTCGTTTATAGCTTTTTAATTATTAAAGAACTCAGTGAGCCGTACCAATTTGTCGCAGAATTTACCCTAATAAGAACCAAGCAGCAAAAAGGAACTGCTCACACAGTGCTTTCAGTTATGCTCTTGACAATGGTACCCATAAATATAAGCAAAATAGAGATATCTGCTAACATTTTTCTCCCTACAACCTTCTTCTCTTTTCTTTTTTTTTTTTCGCAGTTTCGCCGTTGGCGACAACGCACTAAAGCTTCAAAAACTGCCAGTTGAAGCAAGGATGATGCAGATATCTAGAGACTTGGCACGTGTGTTCCAAAGCGATGCGGCCTATCACGTACGTTAACGATATACGGCTACGATTCATGTCTGCAACTTCTCCGATGTACCCAACCCTTATTTCAGTATGCTCACTACGAGGAGAAAAACTGGTTCCAGGACCGGTACTTCGGGGGTGGCTACGCTTCTGTATTTCCTGCAGGCGCAACGACAAAATACGGAAAGTGAGGCTCGTAAGATATTTTTTAGTTTGAATGAAGAGGTTTCTTGCAGTACTCGCTTGTTTACGAGCTGTCTTGATGCAGGGTCCTCCGGCAGCCCTTTCACAGGGTCTACTTTGCGGGAACCGAAACTGCAACGTCATGGCCGGGTACCATGAACGGTGCAGTGCAGGCCGGAGAGAGGGCCGCCAGAGAGGTGACCAGTTTCTTGCACCTTATATTTGCGAGACTTTGCGCGGTTTTCAGTCACGGTTTCCTCCCACCAATAGGTTCCTGCCATTGCTATACAGGGTGTTCGACGAAAGGTGGAACACCCTGTATAGGGTGTTCCACCTTTCGCTTCGATTGCAAACCGATACTTAAAAACCCGTCGAAGTTGTTCGGTTTTTCAGAAAGCCGTAAAATACCGCGCGTGCCTTCTATCGTTCTGCAACTTGTTCATTTAGTGTTTTTGATGATGCTCAACAAGATTCTAATTGAAACTATGCCCTTAAACTCAACATATAGAACAGGGGTGGCCAGGCTGGCCTGGCCTAAGAGCCGCAAACAAAACCGCGGAACTTCCAAGGGCCGCGGGAGGGGGGGGGGGGGGGGGGGGGGGGAGTGCAAACTTGACTTTTGTATAAAGTTTGCCAGTGCGTATGGGAGCACAAGGATGTAGGACTGTACGTATGGGAGTACAAGGCTGCCGAACTGCAAGCAGCAGTGTGCTTTATTCTGAAGTCTTTTCTTTTTTTTTCCTGGGGAAACGCGGAAAGTGGCGAAAGGGGGGGGGGGGGGGGGAGGGGGGGTCCTCTTACGAGGGATCCACGAGCCGCACTTGGACCAGCAAAGAGCCGCATGCGGCTCGCGAGCCGCGGTTTGGCCACCCCTGATATAGAAACTTAATTACGCGACAATATTTAACAACTCAATTACCCCGAACTTCAATCATTTTCCTAAATAGGCCCCTGGCTAGAACCAAAACGACACAAGCCTTCCTTTTTTTTTTCTTTTTTCTTTTTTTTTTTTGTGCTATGCGTAGTTTTCGCAATATTGAATTTGTCCACTTTTCGTGAAAAACTTTGTAGATATACAATTATAGTAACACTTTGATGGTATCTTTGTAACACCTGTATATGTTAGATATTCCTTAGCCTTTCATTGCTGCACGTTTCAGGTCCTGTGCGACATGAAATTGATAAAAGAAGATGAAGTATGGGCCGACGAAGAGGAATTTAAAGTAAGATTGTTTTTCTCTGAGGGTAAACGTAAACTCTTGACTAGAAATAAATGCGTTCCAAAAAAAACGCAATCGCGGGCAATAAATGCCCGCGATTGCGTTCCAAAAGGATGCTTTTTGGATGCTTTTGGAACGAAATCGTGACATTTCTACAGTTGCGTTCGTGTATCCACAAATATCACTCTAGTAAAATGCAGGGAAAAATCGATCCCAGGGTACATGATTGCAAACGTGAATCAGCACACCCGTGAAGTACTGCCATTGGCAAAATAAACTTGAATTAACGAGGGGAACACACCACGAATACTGGTTGCAGGTGCGTCAAATTCTAAGCCAATCGATATCCACTTTCGTTACGGCCAAACGCCGCAACTAGGTCACAGACGAACACGCTTGTCAACAGGTTGCAGGAAAGCTGATTTTGTTGCGCCGAATAGCAGTGTGGGTTCTTTCTTGGATAAGCGGATCCAGGCCCAAAAGCCCCTCCATATAAATTCAAGCTTCGCATTTCTTCATTTCTCGAAGGGTGCCTTTATGCTCACATGAACATACATTGCCATCCGACTTCATGCTTGACAGTCGTTCGTTTTTCGATACTACACTGAACATTTGGTCCGCGTCATATCCTTGGGCTGAACTGGAGAGAGCGTATACGAAGACAACAATAATAATAATTTATACAGCCTAGAACTTGGTCTGCCTCAACGGGCGACGGGTCTCCCAGCTGTAGATGAGCAATTTAGCCAGTACGGTACAACCGCTAGCCTAGGGTCTTTAACGTGCATCACGCAGTAGTGATACACGACCGCACGCCGGTACGATGCTCATCCAGATCGAAACGGACAGGGGTGGGGCTCGAACCAAGAATCCCTGGGTTCTGCAGCGCGAGCTTTCGTTCCACGTGCTCCGAGCTGGTGCGCGCTAGAGTGCCTCAATGTTGCTGGCTAAGGCGCAGTCGGCAAGCAACATTGAGGCACTCTAGTGCGCGCTAGACCGACCCCCCCCCCCCCCCCTTCCCCCTCCCTCCCTCCCTCCCTCCCTCTCCCCCCCCTCCCCCCGAAGAGAACAAAACCATAGCACATAGGTGTAAAATAAATGGGAACCGTAGCAACCGCGACATAACGATATCCATTCGGAACTGTAGCCGTCGCGGTTGCGTATCTTTACCGTGAATAGAGAGTTTAAGTAGATCGTTCCGATGGCTCCGATAACGATATGCGACGACGAAAGGATGCATATGAAAAGACGTAGGAGAGGTATCAGATGTCGTTATCGGGGTTATGGGAATTAACTGTCTACTAAAACTTCCAAATTAACTGAATGAATAAATTGCTTGGCTAAATGTCAATTTGTGATTTTGACTGCTGGTGTGTTTGCCGATTTGTTGTTTTTATTTTGTTGCAAATTTGCTATTGTGTCAATATTTTCATTCCTGATGTCATAGGAACTTCTTCCGAGTCACACGCATATTTTCAATCTATAAGTTGATATCTTGTATAGATGTGTTGTTTTGTCTGTTTGTATTGTCTTCCCCCTTACAATAATGCCCTGACAAGGGCGATGTAGGTAATGGAATAAATAAATAAATAAATAGTTTTGATGCAACGTGCAGTAGCAAGACAACTGCACCGTGCCATAGGAAAACCGCAACGTACGGTTCTCTTGTGAACGGACATGCTATGGTATGGCTTGATGGAGAATTTTAAGGTTCCATGTATTAGTGTTGCGTTTTTTTTTTGGTTTTTTTTTTCCCCAATTTTGGGTATGTTTTTTTTTCGGTGTCTATATTTTAGATTCGGAATTTTTCGGTGTAAATTTTCGGTCAAAATCATTTGACGTTTATTGTAGCTTCTGTTGAAGAGAACGGAATCGCGGGCATGGGATTGTCCAACCTCCAAGGAATAAGCGCGTAACCCTAGAAAATGTACCGCTACAGATAGGAGAAAGAAATAAGGTTCCCGAAGGAAGAAATAGTCATTCAGATAGTTACGAACACATGAAAGGATAAAATATCGAGGACAGGGACGGAAACAGGACCTTTCATTGAGCAACAACATAGAATGACACAAAATATAAAACCGCCCCCAAAGGTTTCAACGTTCTCGAGAAAGGAAAGGAGAAAATTGGTGAAGGAAAGGGAAAATTACTATAAATCTAAACGTTTAAAAAGCACTAGCGTCACGATGAGGTATCAGTAATCCAGTCAACCCTGGTGTTAGGAATTCGACCCGTCTTTGTCAGTGATAATGAAGGTGTAGAAATATTGTTGTTGATAGTCCCAGGGGAGATTGAACTATACTTTGCCTTATCCTACGATGGACTAAAGTCAAAAGCCACGGGCCCCCAGGTTCAATCACGCTCTACGTTAACCTATGACATGCTTAACACTGATAAGGGGTAAACGAATAATGCTCCGAATCAAGAAGAGCTGCATCATTTCTAGAGCTTCAACACTGCAAGGAGCCTGTATGTTGT
Source organism: Ixodes scapularis (assembly GCF_016920785.2). NCBI lineage: Eukaryota > Metazoa > Arthropoda > Arachnida > Ixodida > Ixodidae > Ixodes > Ixodes scapularis. The sequence goes on from NW_024609846.1 coordinate 39,124, forward strand.
GACTTTTTTTGCAATCTAAGCTTGATAAATTACTCAGTGCTCTTCGATTGAACCCCTGTCCCCCCGTCCCCATCAGTGGTCCGAGACGCGGGCACCGATAAGTGCACCGAAGCGAAATACTACGCATTTCTAAGTGGCTCGTGATTGGATCTGTCGGTCCGTAGGGTGAGAAAGGTATATCAACTTAAAAGTTTAAAAAGCACTAGCGTCACGATGAGGAATCAATAATCTAGTCATCTCTGGTGTTGGGAGTTCGACCTCTGCCTTTGTCAGTGATAACGAAGGTGAAGAAATGTTGTTGACAGTCCCCATAAAAAATGATTCAATGATTTCTCTCCCAAATCTGTTATTGTGCCCGCCTAGTATTCTGGTATCAGAGAAATAAGGAGTACAGTCATCGCACGCGCGACTTTGAACTACAAATGGGTGAAAAGATTTTTTTGAAGACTTTGATACTTCCAAGTTGTGTTCTCTGAGTCGATGGTTAACGCATCCCCCACTTTGTCCGATGTACTGACTGCCTCAGCTTAGTGGAATTGAAAAAGACTTTTTTTTTTTTCGCACTCTACGAACTTTTTGGCATGTTTAACATTGACCCTCAGGACTGTCGCTTTCATTTAAATATATATATATATATACTCGTGTCGAACTTGGACGCGATATATCTTAAACGGTGCGCGGAATTGTCCATGGGAATCACAGCGAAACGACTTCTCTTTTTGGCAACAGCCTGCGGAAGTAGTGGCCTGTGAATGAATTTCTCAAGGATGGAACCAAGTAGGTCCGCAGGAAAGCTTGCTTTTTTCAACCTCTCATGCTGCAACTTGAGGCTACTTTCGGAGAAGTGCGTACACGATTTGGAGGATGGAAACTTGAAAAGCGATCTCACTATGCCATGCTTAACTGACTTGGTGAGCACATGGTGAAAGGAAGGACTGGCTTCTCCGGTCTCTACTGGAAGCCCAACAACGACCTGAGGAACGACGATGTAACCGTAAACTCAGAAATGTTTATTCTTTCTTGGAAGGATTTTTCCGCTTAAACGTTAGCCCCGCTGCACAGCGGACTAACTTTTACTTCAATTCTCCAATTCAATGTTTTTCGGTTTTCCCCGATTTTGATGAAACTGACTTGGGGGATAGTTTCCAGGTTTATCGGTCGGTGTACGCCACAAACACCAAACCCAAATGTAACCTTATGTTGTTGTTGCTGTTTTTTCTTTTCTTTCTTAGAGCGTACCAACAGTGTCTTTCGAGCGGAGTTTCATAGAACGTCACCCTCCGTCAGTGGGCTGCGCTGGGTCTACCATGATCCTCGCTTTGTTGCTGCTCATCTGGGCGTTCGTTCAGCTTTGCCTCATGCGCCAACAGATCTTTTCTTGAGAGCGGACGTCATTCGCTAATACTTGATTTCGCATGCGTAATCAAGAAAATGCACTGGCACTGACTCGTTCAGTTTGACTCAGTCCCGATTGGCTGCATGCTCCCAGCTCCTGATTGGCTTCAGGAACTGGGAGCCTGCGTACCACGCGTGACCATCTACTCCGTGCAACACGGAGCCGGTTGCATGCAACGTCACGCTGCTGCTAATTTTCATTCGCGACTCCCCAGGTGAACGTAATAAAAGTTTCGTTATTCGCAGAGGCGATCTTACGTGTCAGGGCATTGCTGCAGACAGAGAACGCACCGAGCATTAACTGGTGCACGATCGTATAGCTCATACTTCGGGTTGCTAAGTCTCTCGCAAGTCAGAGAGAGGAAGCTGTTTCTTGAGCAAAGGTGAAGAGGCGATCCCGTAGGCTAAACATTTACCTCGTTGAGTAGGACTACACTGCGCCACCGCGTAATCTGCAGTCATTTAACACTCACATCATCCCAAAACATTTCGTTCCATGCCTGATATGAGGTGGTATATGAAATCTCCCTGGAATAAAAAAGTATCGTGATAAAACGTCTTGGAATAAAATGTCTTTGATATGAAGCTTCCGCGGATGAACTTTCCTGGGATGATGTGACCTGGCATGACGTGTGGTGTCAAAGTGGTTGTCTGACCCTTCTTTGTGGTGCGGTTTGCGCATGACGCATCAGTCCTGTTGCCTTGGTGCCACCGCGAACGCTGTACCCTGGAGAAGAAAAAAAAAAAAATAGAGCAATGTTGACGGCGCAAGACGCGATTTAGTTTAGTCGGTAGTCACTTCCTTTCCACTTATTTTCTCTCTTGGCATTTCGGGCGCGTGGAGGAGAGGTGGATCGGCTTGGCCATCACGTTGAGGTGGAGAGGGTGTATGACCATCTCCTTGAGGTGGAACGAGGGCATGACAATTCCGTGACGTCATGGACTTTGTGCGCAGAATTTAAAATAAATCTCGCGCTGTGAAAATTGCTCTAATCTTTTTTTTTCCTGTAAAATTTATTTTGTGACACGTGTACCAACCAGATTTTTTTTTTTCAGGGGCCCTTTAAGTTTAGACGCAGCCGACGCCACGAGCTGATGGGTCCAATCAAGCAGTGTCAAAATCGCAAGTCACTGGACTTTTTCTGTTTATGACTGGTTCAGCGATGATAGAACACGTACAGATCAACTTGACGAAAGCCATGACGGTGCGCTTTTGACGCTGATTGGTCCCATCAGCTCGAAGCGCTGGATTTCCTACGTCGGCTACTGGAGACCAGTGTGGTACACAGGTTGGATAAGACTGCTGCGTCAGTGTCCGGCTGGGACTCGTCCAATCAGCGACGAGCCCCGGCCTATTGTGTGCCTCGCGTTGGCCTCCGGATGGTGACGTAGAAAACCCAGTACTACGGCCTTGTTATCTACACTCGTTATCACCTCAAGTAAAATGTTTTGCGCATTCTTCATACACCGCGCGAAGTAGTTCCTACATTTGGTTGTCGGAGGAAGCGATGCTTTTGGCCTTCGGAACGCGTACGTCTTCATAAGATAACATATCTAACCTAAAATGCACCTACATATGAAGTGGTAAATTAGTAACGCTCCGCGAGGAGCTGGACTTATTTTACCACGGTTATTGAAGTACGACTGAGAAGCACCCACCATAGGTCCCCCCACCCACCTTCCATCTTTTGATTAAAATTAATTTTGCGTCTTTTTTGGTCCTTCCCTTTATACTGTAAGCAGTCCTGTCAAAATGGTACTGTAAAGAGAACAAAACTTTTTGCTTTTCAGTAAGCAAAATGACGCCAACAGTTGCAGACCCCAGCTTATATAGCGGCGTGCCTGATCAACATCATAGCAGCAACGATTTTTTTGGAGGAAGTGTTTTTATTGAGTACAAGTACTGCCACAAGCACTGGCTACAGTTTGCACACACGCTACTAAAAGAAGGCGTGCACAAATTCGCCCAAAATATTTGTACGTTCCTGTTTAGACAAAAGTTAGAGTTTTGGTCGGTCGTTTCCGCACCGATGGGTAAAAGCCGCGGGGTGCGTGCCTCAACTACCGGAAATCAATGTCGTAACGGCAAAGAACATTTCCCAATACTCCGTTACCAAGATCAGGACACAAAACCGCCACCGCAGCAAAAGAAGCGAGGGATATGGTAAAACTCGTAACACTAAGGAATGAAAGAAGCTTTGTGTTATCATACAAATAACAGCAATGAACCCGACAGAGAATATTGCACTAAAATCCTGCGTAGGAGAAAGATATGCACCGGATCTCCAGTAAAGTCAAGATCAATTGGCTTGCTGCGAGAGACAGGATTTTTTCAAACTTACATAATTCAACAAAGTATGTGCTAGGCAGAGGGGCCAAAGCCCCCTAGAATAAACTAGACAGAAAATTCTCAATGTGATGTGCGGCAATGAAGTACGAGAAGTTGCCGCTGCGTTGCCAAGACGTGTCTTGTTCATGTCATCTGTCACCCATTAAAAAGAAAGCAAGACTGCGCGCCATCACCGGAGCTGGAAGACAGCATAATGTTACTGGCGCACCGTGTTATGCTTAGGGAGCCTGCATACTAAGACACTATCTGCCAACGCACTGTTTAGAGACACGCAATCGCTCGCCCACGCGCAGACGCCTAACAGTGTACCCTTTATATCGGGCGGTAGCTTGCGCCACCTAGCCTAGATTAGTGTTTCCAACGGCTCGATCAAAGTCACGTGGTTTAGGGATTCAACTTTGCAACACGAGCTGCGAGATGACAAGAGCGTTGATAGTCTGCAATCGTCTCTGCCTTTCCTCCTCGCCACACATGCGCACTTGCGACTAATTGGCCCAGGGGGCATCCACCTTTAAGTCGCAAACTGCCCCCATGGTTTCAGTAGGGACTCTAACGCGGGGCGGCGAGTTCACGAACTCCGGTCAGACCTTGTAACCAGAACAAAACCACCGTCAATCAAACACGAATGGAAAATGAAGTCCAAATAGTCGTCACGGCTTACTGTTTTTAATATCATTCGTGGAGCCTCCTGAAGGCATTGCCGAGAAAGGGTATTTTTTTAATTAACCTCGCAGTTACAAAATACGCTGCATATTTATCGCGTTGTGCCGTGCCGTATATACGACAGGCAGCGTTGCATGATTGGTACATAGCTTCCTCGATTATGCATAGGATACATGTTGTAGATACACGACACCGGCACAGCTTTGGTTTACACAGCTATAAGGCATGATCTAACTGCAATTTTCTCGTTTATTTATTTGTGGAGTTTGCATAATAATGTTTGGCACAGATTTGGTAGCTTTATGAAAACAGTTTTGTGTATTTTGCATACATAAAATTCTCTCATGAATGTTGCTTTCTAGCCTGCACAACCGACCGGGCTACTCCACTCCAAATAAATGACATCCTTTTCCTCCAGAAGACTTGTAAGACTGTACAATGATAAAAGCAAATTGCCCATTAAGTTGTGTCGAAGAGGGCACAGACACTTGAATTAAAAGTAACCTAGTGTTACAAGCTCAACATATTGCTAAGGTAAAACATTTGATCGTTCTTTGTTCGAGACATCCAGAGTCATTACCTAAAGCAATGTGCAGCAAAAATTGTGAAACTAGGCTGCTCTATTTTACTGAGTATATATGATGCAGGGCTATACTAAAACACAAACACTACACTCAATGCAACACAACAGGTTTGTAAAACACAAGCTAAAATATGTCACTACTGGGATAATGCAAGCTAACATAAAATGAGACAACAATGCCTCACATTAGCAGACAATAAACAAAAATACTCGAACATCGAACACAAAGTTTCACCATGGATAGCAAGCAGAAACAATGACAATGTGACATTCCCAATAAAAACGCCTTCACACAATGAAAAGAAAAAGAAATAATGAATGTGAAATTTAACACATCCCCGGATAGAATGTGCACATTCCAGATATCAACCAGTGATCTCTCGTCGTGTGCATGTTAAAATGTTTCGTTTAGGTAACCCTTATCAAGAAAATTACTCAAGGGGGAGATGACCCTAGCCAGCGATTTCTACAAGGGAAGGATACCCTATGGGCATGCCTCAGCAATATTTGAAGCCAGTGAAAATCTGATAGGTGAGCATTATCCCAAAAGTGCAGCATCAGTGGCATTTTAAAGCAAATTACGCAGTGATTTAATGTGCACATTGAATACATATTGAGTAAAGTATCTAGCATGGGTTAAGTGAAAGTTTGTAAAATGTTGGTGAAGGGAAAAGATATATAAAAATAAAAGAATGAGATGGTGCTCACAAACCATGAATGAGCGTGTACACCATGCTCGATGGCTACAAAATGGGAAATAAAAAAAAACTCCAGCAAAGGTGACAAAAATGTCACTCTAAAGACTGCCCAAGTGCACAAATTGGTTACACCTAGGACCAGCATAGACTTCCAGTGGCTTCAGCGTGATCTAGCATATGTGACATCCAACCTGATAGTAGATTGCAGTGGCCTTAAGTGTTCATGACCCCCAAGAATCGTTTTACTTGGGATTAAAAGCAGGAAAAGAGAACAAACACACAACTCCACATGGGAGCAGGTAAGAGGGAAAGAAAAGCATGTAAAAAACATTCACGAAAAAGAGATTGCTGCCATAACCGGGTCACAAATGAGGTGCCCATCCCGTGCAGAAAGGAAGGGTAATTTTAAAAAGGTGGGACGGACATCAAGGGGCAGTGAAACACTGGCCTCTAGGGCAGTTTGCTGGAGACTTTCAGATTGTTACGTTAATCACACCATAAGTGCAACCCAACATTTTAGAGAAACACAGTATAAACACAGCTAAGAAATACATTGCGACCATTTCGACGATAGGAGGGGGCAAAAAAACAAGGTAGTACAAAAAAGAAAAGAAAAAGAACACCTGCAAATTACAAGTGCAGATCAACACTTTTGTGGCTGTATATTTTAGCTAGCAAAAGAGTTGAGCATGGGTTATTAGCTTGTTGATAAAAAAATTAACTGAAGTTTCCCCTCAGTAAGCTGCAGACAAGTGTACAAATCTCCAGGAGATGCTCCTATAGGTGATAAAAAGGGATACACTTTTTGTATTTCTACCAGATACCGAAGAGGAAATACATCTTTTTTTTAATTTCAAATACAATCCACTAAGTTTATTACATTACATTTGGATAATTAAACCCAGACAGAGTTATTTGACAGTTGTCAAACCAGTGTCTAAGGCAGAGGCAAAACAAAAAGCCACTTTAAGAAAAAAACATTCCTAACTACGCAAATTTAAGGACGTACAGCTTTGCCCTACAAGCATTTCTGGTCATCTATGTGGAGCCAGAAATGCCATAAAATATAGTGCCCTTGATGTTAACTTAATTTTGTTGTACTGTGCAAGAGTGTGGATTTATGGTTTAGAAGGACAATAAGACCTTAGTACCTTCATTCTTATCACTCTTTTTGAGAACCTTAAAACAAAACCATATTGTAATAATTAAACTGGAATGTGCTTAACATGGCAATTGTTAATGTGATTAATATGGCTAGGTGGACATTCAAAATAGGCATTGTCATGCCAACGATCGGGCTGCCAACATATTCAACACCAACTTGCAAACCCTCTTAAATCTGCCTCTAGATGCTGACAACAAATTTGTATCAGTGTAGTAGGGCTGAACAGAAAATTAGTGTTTTGGAACATTGCATGTAATTACTATAATAGAACAAAAATAATGACAAGAAAACAATAATGAACCATGTTGAAGGTGGATGACCTTCACATCAAGAAATATTTGATACACTATGTTTTGCTCATATAACTTGGCAAAAACAGACCCAAATTCATAGTAAAGCTTCGTATGCACATATAAGAAGATAAAATATAGAGAACCCGATCATCAAAAATTGCCGAGATTGTATATTGCATAGCAACAGGCCTCTAAGGGACATCCTAAACTCAACAAAAAAAAGCTCCAGTAAACATTCTGTGGGGAACTTAATGAATGCTCACAAATCTTTCCATTGTAGAAGCGAATCTGAAACAAGTCGAGTGGAAGCATTGATGGCAGATATTAAATGGAAGGGTACCACACCACATCATGGAAAAACCGACATGCATTTCGTACCATTATTCTGACAAGGTTCTTTGGCGGCAATGACTTTGAGTGCAGTATGAAAATGTGTTGGCACATAAAAGCCTCCCTGTAAAAATCCTACTGCTGCAAGGTGTTTTAGATTGATTTTGAAACTAATCTTAAAGGGGCCCTCTGCAAAACCTTTTTTTATTGGTTTTTAATTTGCACCGAACCAGAGCGCACTGAATGTAGTAACTTAATGAAACTTTTCTTTTCTCGAATTTCGCTTTATTCTAAGAGCCATAGGCAAATTAATATTACAAAAACAAGCAAAAAATAGCCTCCTTCATGACGTCCTCGGTCGCTTAAGTGGCCCTGAACTAGAGGAGGGGTAATGAGCTCAGCGAGCGCTCACGGCTGCGGCACTCCGTGTCGACGACTCAAGAGGGCGCCACTAAAGCATGTTCTGGATAGGCTGCATGAAGCCGGCGGCCAGGGCGGCTCGCATATTTGCTGCGTGATTAAACACTAATCCGGCATGACACTTCATTGGCCACAAATGACAGCAAACATGGGGTAAAGATAGTTCAGAACGGGAGCCACTTCGCGCTGCCATACTGCCAAAGGGCAAAACCGCAAGCCAAAGTTGCTCGCCGAAGGCCTTCGGAACGCTCGGAACCGGTCGGATCCTCGAGCCCGTGTACGACCGCAGCGCCGCCGCGTACATCCGGGACCTTTCTAAGCTCGCCGCTCGTCGGTGCCTGATCCCACTACCTCTTTCTAGTATGCGCCGTCTTTTCCACCGCTTGGCGGCGGGTATGTCGACGGGCAATTTATTGTTTCCGTACTTTATAAACTGCATTTGTATCATTTCTGATCTAAAATAATGAACAAAAACTGCTTTCATGAATAATTGAAACGGTTCGCGCCACTTATATTTTGTATTTCGACTAAAAAGAAGCTTTTAGCGGCTCTGGCCAGTAGCAATTGGCCAGGACGAAAGACTTCACATATCGCGCGATTTCGGCACCGCGGGTCGCCCCCGTAGGTGGGGGAGGTTTCCGCGTTGTCCGGTTAAAATATGACTTGCTGATATTTTGTTACTGTCTCCGTGTCCGCTGACTTGCCCGAACCCAAAGAGATGTGAAAACCGCAAAAAAGGTAGACGCTTAAATATGATTGCAGGGCCCCTTTAAATGAGGCAGTGCCAGCCGACAAAGCAATATGTTGGAAATTCCAGTTTTTATCAGGAATATTGAAATCACCAAGAATGAGGATGATTTCGATCTACATTCAGTTTATCTAGCAGCATATCTAATGAATTACAACCGAGCAAGCAAAAATATATCGAAACCGTTCCTAGCTGCGAATTTTAAACAAAAAATTTAACGAAAAACGTTGTGCTATGGTGTGGCCGCACAAAAACATACGCTGTTTTAAATAAAGTTAAAACAAATTTCAGAAATGAAACAAATATCATGTATTGAAGTAATACCGTATCACATTTTTGGTCAGCTGGTGCGGGGTTCGGCGCGCTTGGGAGGACGGTTGTTATTTGCATGGTTTTCGGGTTCTTCCTCTTCCCTCTTTCTTTTAGTCTCATTGAACATGTTTGAGAATTCTCTCAAACATGTTTACTTTCAAGTCTCATATATGTGTCGTGCACTTGAATGTGGAATATGTATTTGGAGTTGGATCAGATTAATCGTGAGTATTAGCCCCGAGAGTGAACACAAGCGTCGCTGCGGTCGCCACGCCCTGATTGGGTGAGGCGTACCTTGACGTCACGGGGAAGGACTCCGCTCCGCGATCTTGCATCCGGTTCGCTTCCCTGCACCGGTTTCCTGGTTTCGCGTTGTGTGCCGTAAGCACTTCGAGGAGCGGGACCTCGTTTACCCGGTGTACAAGACGCTGGGTTAGGCCGATATTGACGTGCTTCCGCACATATTATAAGCCATGCTTGTCCTTTTTACTTTTAAAATTGGGTTACAAATCCCGAAAGCTATCGGCGGAGGCAATTCCGCCGATGAACCTCCCCGTCCGTCCACACGACACAAGGCAGTCTTGCGAGGGGTCGGTGAAGCGGCGGCGTAAGTGCTTCAGACGCTGGAATTCTGTTCCTTGCATGTTCATGATTTGGGAGAATATTACATCCCGCTTTGCAGGCATTTGAAATGGCATTTATATCAAGGGCCTTTGGGCGGTCGGCAAATTAGCTCGCGACCCCGACTCTGCACGTGCCACTCTGCATGCGCTGGTTCGCAGATGTTTTAAAGGCCCTGGGTCTGAAGGCCTTTGAAGTGCTCGTGGAACAGTGTTGTTTTACATAATTGTAGCTTCTTCGTGAATTGATTCTATAGTTTATACACGTATGCAGGCATGTTTCATTTTTTAGAAGATGCACAATTACTGGAAATTTGTACGGCAGCAGAAAAAACGGTCAAATTGCCCCAGTCGCCAGTATGAGATGTATTGAACCGCCCAAAATATGCACAGCAATAGTACCGTAATTTTGAATGTTTATACTTCTTCCTGACATCCTTTCTTTGTTTCAGCCTTGGGAATTCGGAAAATACACCGTTTAGTTTGAATTGTCATTTCCAATGAAAAGAGACGCTGCTGCAGGTCCCCAAAAGCTTCCTCAGTCTCCAAACTTACTATAGCTGGACTTTCTGACAGCAGAGGAAAACAGGAGGAACAGCAAAACATTCGAACGGCGGTCTAGGGGTAGATGCTGCACTAGCAGCAGAAGATGTGGAACCTGTGAAGGGTGACAATTTCCGTGAGAAAAGCTTCTGGTATTTAAGCTTCAGGTCAATTTGATTCAACTAAAGTTTCAAGTTTAGAGCCCAGGGGATTAATAACAGACTAGACACCTTCGCTAACGTTTGTTGTACATTACCTGAGGGATGATATAAACAAGCCCACAAACACCACCCGCGGAGTCCATTGAAATACTATTCGAATCCAGCAAAGGTCAAATGCGAGCAATGTGTATAAATGAATGTTCGTTTTCTTTACTTTGCCCCTGTACTTGGGCTGCCTCACTTGTGATTCTCTCTCCATGGCCCAGACTGTATTTAACATGTTGCTCGATCAGCATGCAGCTTTTCTGCGTCGGCAATCTTGTTTAAAAAAAGAGATACAAAAAAACACACACACAAAACAGTATACATAACTTGCCAGTTCATTCAGATCATCAGCAGCATTTATTGCGTGAGATGTAAATTTATAGTGATGCTCCTGCAATGGTGGCCATATTTCTTTATTTTCATATACCAGCTGCGATTCATGCGTTGACTGCCCTGTCAACCGTGCCTGAAATGTTGGTCGAAGTTTCGCCTGCAGCTACAGACCATACCTCAATAAGCCCACATATCAAAATTTACACTGCCTCCGAAAAACACGCACCAAAAAAAAAAAATAAATAGAAACGAGCGCACCGACAGCTAACGTCGTCACAGCCTCCACAGGGCGAGCGGGCCCGAGTCGGGGAAAAATTTTGTCCTCGCCGTGACGTCACCCCAGTTCACCGTAAGGGGGCGCCACGCGAACTTCTCGGGGCTAATACACACTTTCCAAGAGCTTTTCGGCAAGCAGGTGACCGTGCTTGAGTCGCTTTTCCCGCTTTTGTTTCGGGGACCTAAAGTTGACGTGGAACTCTAGCTTGTCTACTTCATGTTAACATCAATGACTACGAATATAATATACTTGTCTTTCATAGCTTTTTTTTTTGTTTTTTTCTACTTCTCGCAGAAGTTTTGTGGTCGTACTTGTTTAATATCTGCAATATTCTTGTATGTTTTAATTTATTCTCGTTGCTCCGACCATTTCTTCGTGTCGCGTTTGATGATCGAATTTATATGGCAGTTTAGCGCCCTTGGTTTGGTACATAAAACCAGTGTTTGACAAAATATACTCGATAAAAGTATTTAAGGTAAGTTACTAAATACCTTCTTTACAAAGTATTTAAAATACTACTCAAGTTACTTTCACTATTAAGTATCTTGAGTAGAGTACAAATACTTAGAAATGTAATTCAGTTACTTTGGAAGATACTTCCGCATTGCGTAATTTGAATCGACGTCAGTGACAACGACAATTATACAGTTGCGAAAATCTAGTTTACCAGAATGGTTTATTAACGCGCAACAACACAAAACAGAAAAAAAAGCATTCTAGGGCTATTTTATGCAGTCCAACTATAAGGAGCAGAATATTATCACGAATGACAAATGATGAGGCGGCGAACAACTGAAGAAACTAAACGTTTAATGTGGCGAACTTGTCCCCAAAACAAAATTAATTGAGAAAGTCTAGCGTCGCAAGCGTCGATGTCGGCGAAACAGCAGGATCGAGCACTAAAAAAACAACTGACTTTGGACAAAAAGAGAAAAAAGAAGGGCTTGCATTTTTATGTTTAAACAGCCTTGATGTTGATACGCCTCAACGGGTGACCGGTCTCTTAGCTGTAGATGAGAAATTTATCCAGAGCAGTACATCCGCTAACCTGGTGTTTTTGACGTGCACCACGTAGTAGTGATTAAACGAACGCGTGCCGGTACGAAACTCATCCGAATAGAAACCGGCGAGGGCGGTGGGGATCGAACCCAGGAGGTTCCCAGTGCAAGCTTTCGCTACCGCCACGCGGAGCACCTTTTGTACACGCGTTGGTTTCTGGAACATTCGGCGTAGAACATTCCGCGCGTAGAACATTCGTAACTCGATCACATGACAAGGTTCTCGAATTTACGAGAATGTAAAGTTTAAAGAATAAATAAAAGAGGGGTCCGCTCCCTGGAATCAAAACCGGAGGCTCCGCGCGGTAACCCAGCCAAGTGCTGTAACCATTCGGCCACGCACTCGCTCGGCGACGCGGGTGGCAATATCACTGATACATGTTACAAAACATTTCTGCGACAGAAATAAAGAGGTCGCTTTAGCTACAGTGACATCGCTGAATATTACGTCCTGCGGCGCACCTTCGACGCATCTTTTAACTACAATTCATATTCCCTATATGCGGAGTTCACTATAAATGAACTTGGGATACGGATATGAGCGAATGGATAACAAAAAGAACCTACATAATAGCCACGGCAGTGGTCTCACCTTCTTCAAGTGGGTTGCGATCAGAAAGGCAGTTAGCGTTGGGGGACGCTCTGTTCTGATTTTGAGAGGTCATCCAGCCTTTAGTTCGTTTTCTGTCCTGCTCTCTGCTTATCAATGTTCGCTTAGACAGTGTTCGCGAGAGCAATAAGTGACGGACTGACGACAAAAAGAAAATATACAAAACAAAGCCTTGAAGTTTTGCCGTTCCGGGGTCAAATATACAACAAGCAAAACAAAAATGTTTTTTTTTTCACTTTTCATTATTTGTTATTTGTTATTTTCCTGACGCTCAAGTGTGCTTTGTTTTCATAGGTGGTTTCCCGGTCTGCGTTGCGTCTCAGTGTTGCAATCCTAACTTTCATAAAACCACCCCTTTTGTTGGGGAAGTTTTAGGGGAAAACTCTAGGAAACAAGGCGCCTTTGGGAAGGCGAAGGGAACACCTTCGTTGTACGAACTTTGGGATGAAACATGAGTCACAATCGGCAAAAAAAACTATGTTTTTTTTTCACGAGCTCAACCAAAGTCACCGTAGCTAATCGGAGTGAGCAACAAGATTTGGTTGCTTGAAAGAATATTCACATTTGCTCGTGCCACGCCCACGCCACTTGATATCAAAAAACTCGGAAAATGACGGAATGTCAGAAATGTATTTGAGATATTGAGTAGAAGATACTCAGAAATGTAATTAAGATAGGGTGCAAAATACCAAGATACTTCAAAAAGTATTTGAAATACAGTATCTTGAGTAGAGTATTTGAGATAGGCACAAGTCTGCCTAAAACGGAAGCTTTAGAGATCGAAGGTGGGCTGGCAGAGATATATGATATCGGAGAGCTGTAAGAAGCAGTCACACGTCTGCTAATACAAAAGACTGTCCGCAGAGACTGCCTCGGGCGTCTCCCTTATAGTACTACGGTCCCATCGGTCATACTGAATCTGTGGGCAAGCATGCTTGACGCACACATATGTATGAGGCAAACATGCTTGCAACATGCTTGGAGGCGTGTCCACGGATAATTTTGTCATCATGCGTGCAGCGATGTATGTGTGAGAAGTCTGACTTCTGCTTTAGGCCAGGAGTTTCTTCATAGTCGCTTTGTTATACTGCTTCTCGCTTTAGCATGGACTAGCAGGAAAGGCTGCCAGCAAAGTTTTTTTACGTCCATGACTGCCTGCATCTTTTATTTACTTTTCTGTGAGATTTTTGCACGAGTGCCATACAGTGATAATCCCGCGTCGTTTGAAGTTCGAGATATTAACGCTGCTGCATTTTCAAAGGGAAACGTGCACGTGCCAAGCTTTAATCTGCGCTCAAGGTACGGTAAACAATACTCCGTTTCACATTTGTTGGAGAACGCGGTCACGGTTACTAGAGCTAGCGCGTGCGAATAAACGCCAAATGAAGACACACACACACACACCTGCCAGCAGATTTATCAGCGTTGTACACAAATATGAAACAGTGCATCTGCACTTCAACAGTGTAACAACCGAAAGTTGTCCTCGTGTACATCATTGCTAGTATAATGCATGCACACACTCCCTACTTTACAGGTGCCACAGAAAGTGGCTTTTTGCCAATTCAATTTTCTACGTTATTTCAACTGGCCTGCGCTCTTCTCATTTTCGGAAGCGAATCCATACGTGCTGGGCTGTGGGAAGGCACACTGGGTTGTTGCTTTATGGAAGTTTTTCATCGGATACACAGGCAAGAAGCGGCCTGACTCAGAGGTGAGGTGAACGGAACCTGCCTCTATTTCATGACTCACGCCTTGGAGAGTCGCTGCTCGCCAATGTGCGAGCTCGGGATTGGAACGCAAAGAAAGTCATGAAGAGTGCACATAAAGAACACTTTTAGCTTGCGTTAAGTACACCTAAAGTTTACTTCTTGCAATAATTTAAGCTTACTAGAAGTGTGCATTAAGCAGTCTTGAATAGTAACGCGTTACTAGTAACGCGTTACTGTAATTTCGATACTTTTTGGTAACTTGTAACTGTAACGAGTTACTTTTTGAAAATGTAACTTGTAACTGTAGTTCTATTACTTTTCCTGAGGTAACGATGAAAGTAATGACGTTACTTCTGTCGTTACTTTCCAGTTTTTTATGAATAATATATCACTGAACGAGTACAGTTTAGCTATTCTTTGCGCTTTCCAACTTGTCTGTTCCGACATTTCGAGTGTCAAGTTATTTTTTACAGAAACTTGCAAATACGTTCTTTCTCGCCAGTCACGACCCGAATATAGCCATGTGTAGATTTGGTGAAAAAAAAGCAGTTACATTTAGCACGCGCTTGTACTTTGTGACCGAACACTTACATCTTGGTATCTTGAAGAACTATCTCTTTTGCGGTTTTTCTTTTTTTCTGCGCAAACGCTTTTTAATCGGGTGAATCAAACATGAATCTCCAATACACGCGGAGGGCACTACGAATGTATCGTATTTGGATTAGCGCCACCACTCCGTACTGCGCATGTTTTGTATTTTGATTTGCGCCACTACTCCGGTGTCGTGTCAACAGTCGAGGCAAAATTTACTGCTGTTTGCGCTGGGTTTGTTTCTGGCTCGCCAGGTACGAACTGAAATATGTCCAGGGACTCTATGAATCCAGCGCAACCGTCAACGAGCCAGCAATGTGCTAGTGCTACCAATGATATGAATGTTGATAAGAACAAAGAAGAACTACAATGGCCAGCGTACAGAGAGTAGTTTGCTGTGGTGGAGGTGGTTACTAACAACTTGACCGCAGAAAACGGCAGTCTGTTGCCTCAACGCCTACCCGGCAATCAAAAACCTGTTCCGGCGAAACAACACAGCAATCCCATCCAGCGCGTTAGACGACCGCCTGTTCAGCAAGGGCAGGGACGTGTTCGTTATCAAACAAGGGAAACTTTCAGACACTAATTTCGAGAAGCAACTGCTGCTAAGTTACGATACGAAGTAAAAAGCACACTTTTTTAATTTTATGCAAATAAACTTGGTGAAAAGCGTTTTCTAGTTTTTCCTAATTTTTTTGTGTGTTATAGAAAAGTAACTGAAAAGTAACGTCGTTACCATTTAAAAGTAACTGTAACGAGTTACTTTTTTGTTGCGGTAACTGTAACGGTAACTTCGCTACTTTTCTCTGAAAATGACTGTAACTTTAACGAGTTACTTTTTAAAAGTAACTTACCCAAGACCGGCATTAAGTTTACATAAAACTACTAAATGCGTATTTCGGTGTACTAAAAATTGTACTAATATTATGCTGCTAGTATACATTATCGTATAGGTACTTGTTTTATACAAGTGCGGAAAAGTATATTCTCCGTAGCTGCACTAAGTACACACAGTAAGTATACTTTATGTGTTTTGCTTTTTATCAAGGTTTCCACTCGTCATAATGCTGCGCAACAGATTAATTTTTGTAATCTCGGACGTGGTAATCCACCAGCGCTTGTTAGTGGAAAAGAATTTGATGTTTGAGACAGCGTACGCGCTAGCAGTTACAGCGAAAACGACGGAAAAGCGACAACAATTCCACGATTGTCCAACGGCAGGGGCAAGAAGTTCACAAAAAAAGTTCCCACGAAAGTTAATTCGGAAACGCAGAATGCGCTAAAGAGGCTCCCCGACCGGCATTGTTTTCAATGGTTCGGCAAACACGAAGCGGAACTATGCAAGTCCAAGCACGCATTTTGTTATAGCTGCTCCCGCAAAGGGAACATATCCAAAACGTACGGAACAAAAACATCAGTTGTATGAGTTTGACAGGAATGGCAAGACTGAGACCCAAAGAATTGCGGTCTTATTTTTTGTGTTGCGAGTGATATGGTTACACTTGAGTTGCATTTGTATTGTACTTGCTTTGTAGCTTGTTTTTTTGGTTTTAAATCCACTGTTCTCTGCATTAGCTAATATTGTATAACTTTTTATCTTTTTTTTTTCTTCTTTTTAATATGTATACCCTGTGTGTGAACTCGCATTGCCGCTGCTGCTGAAACTTTTGTGGTGCTGGGAACTCGTCAAGCTGTCCATACAGCTTTTTTTCCCAGCCCCCGCCATTGTAAAAAATGGTAAATAAACATTGAATTGAATTGAATTGAGTACGATGGCTTGCTCAGCATAAGTCATGATAGTAAGATGCGCCATCAGGAATTTCTGCACCTCGTGACCATACATATTGGTAGGGACAAAGCGTTCATGGATGTAGATTGCGGAGCGGTTCGGACTATCATCAGCCACAAGTTTCCAGAAGCTGAAAGTGGCGAAACGCGTCTCTCTTCAAGATTTGGACAGGCAACTCGTGACCTAGAAGGGCCTTAACGTCATTGGAGAAGCGACGGCGCCAGTCAGCTTCAAAGGGCGGGATCTTTATCTGTCGCTACGGTTGTGAAGAAGGCAGCATGCTGTTGCATCAAGGTTGCTTCAAGCCGCTGGAAATGAAGCTAACAGGTCTGCACAGCGTTAGCAGAGGCCAGGAAGCCATAACTGCAAGATTTCCAGTGGTTTTCAGGGAGTCATACCCCGGCGTTGCCTATCCGCCGATTTACCTCGAACTTTGAGTAGACGGCGTGCTGGGAGCACTTATGGTCGTGGTCTTCATTATGGCCTCCCCTAATTTGCCAACTTCTGGGTCAAACGATTGAAAGAAAGGCGAGAACGATTCTGTGGTGAATTTTCAAAAGTCACCTAAGAGCATGCACAGCAGTTTTATCCCACAAACATTGGCGTTTTTTTTGGTTTTTTTTATGTTTTTTGGGAATAACTGAAATAAGGCAAACAAGAACGCTCGTCCTTTCATTTATTTGCTTCAAATATACTGCTACAGACGCCAGCACGCAACGCACGTAGCGCACGACTTCCAACATACTCCTTGTTGTTGGGCCATGTTGGGCTAAGTTTGCAAGTGGTCTGTGAAGAACTGTCGATATGTAAACCTTATATACGAATAAAGTACAAAAAAAAAAAAACTACCTTCACAACTTTCCGCTCATAGCGCTACACTTCGTAAAATATTTTAAGACAAACCACGTACGAACTTCTCGCTGAAACTCATGTTCATTTCAAAGTGCCCCCTAAAAATACCATGCGAACAAGCAGCAGAAGATAACTTTTTTTTTAAATCCTTTACAACGCTAAATAAAACGAGAAGGCGCTGCTTCTAAAATAAAAAAAAAAGTCGGAAGACACCTAAGCACTTTTATGAGTTGTGAAGGCGAAAGCATGAATGTCCAATGGAACGCCGCGCAGTGATCCGCGGAGTTTTGTGTCGCGAGTAATGTTTTCGAGTTGTGGCAGAAACACCGGCGACGATGTGGATGCTAGAAGCGGCGCCATGTTCGTCGGCGGCGGTACGAGCAGAAGCACCGCCTACGATGTGCATGATGGAGGCAACGGCATGTTTGTCGGCGGCGAGACCAGCAGAAGCCCCCGAGCGCGCGCCAACGTGTTCGTTTTAACCGGCGCGGGACCCGTAGTGGCATGGGGTTGCCAGGTTGCGGCGGTTAGTTTTATCGGCGCGCTAGCTGGATGGATGGATGGATGAATCTGGCGGAGCCCTTTGGATCGGGCGGTAGCTTACGCTACCTAGCCTATTTGTTTTACCATTTAAGCTTAGAATATTCAAATGTGAAATCTATATTCACTTTGCACTGCAAAGAAAGTGAGGCTATAAAAAAACCCTTGTTATCAGTTAATAAGAAAATACCTAGTTTTCTCTCGCTTTCTGCCACCATTCACTTAATCTTTGCCTTGAAATCCACTCTCCCTTCGCTGTCTCTAAAACCCAATGACTTTATTAAATCTATGTTGTCTTCAGTAGGCATAGGGTGAAGCCCATTACAGTAGAGTATCAAGTGCTCAGCCGTCTCGTCCTCCTCTCCACAAGCAGTGCACACTGTATCCATTTCCTGGTACTTCGCTCTGTATGTTCTGGTTCGCAGAACACCTGTCCTCGCCTCAAACAACAATGAGCTTCCCCTAGAATTGTCATAAATGCTTTCTTTGGCAATAACTGTTTTGTTTAATCTATAGCTTTCCAGAGCCGTCTTTGTCTGCATTCCTTCTAGCCACCGATCTCTTTCTGTGGCCTTAACTTTCTTCTTAACTGAGACTTGCCCTTCCGTATCTCCACTATAGCCTAAAAACTTTCCTCTTAATTTCCTAGTGCGCTGTCTCCATTTTGTGTCTATACTCCTCATGTATAAATAGCTGAACACCTTTAGTGCCCATTGTTCCCCATCCATTTGCCTCAACCGATCCTCAAATTCTATCTTGCTCCCCGCTTCCCTGCTCTCAAATGACGCCCATCCCATGTCTCCTTGTACTCCCTGGTTTAGCGTTTTGCAATGTGCCCCCAAAGCCAGCCTACCTACTCCGCGCTGTTTTATTTCTAGTCTTGCATGCACTTCGGATTTCATGCATAGCACTGCGTTTCCAAAAGTCAAGTCAGGCACCATGACCCCTTTCCAAGTCTCTCTCACCACCTCATACCTGTTGTAATTCTAAAGTGCTCTATTTTTCATTACAGCTGCATTTCTGTTGCCCTTGCCTATTATATAGTTTTCATGCTCACTGAGATATTGTGCACCATCACATATCCAAACTCCTAGATACCTGTATTTACTAGCTCTCTCAACTGTAATATTCTGTATCTTCAGCCTCTCAACTTCATCATCGTTAAAAATCATGACTGCTGACTTTTCACTACTGAATTCTAAACCTAATTCCTCTCCTTCCCTACCACAGATGCTCATTAATTCCTGCAACTCTGTCCTGTTGTTAGCCATTAGTACGATATCATCCGCATACATCAATCCCGGTAAGGGGTGCTGAATTTTTTGGCCTAGCTTACTGTACGAAAGGTCGAATCCAAGCCCACTCTTCTCTAGTTTATCCTCCAATCCTCTCAGATACAACATAAACAGCAAAGGCGATAACGGGCACCCCTGCCTAAGACCTCGTCTTATCTCTATTTTCCCTGTCGCCTTTCCTTCCCATGTTATAATCACCTTATTATCTTTGTAAATGTTCCTTAATAGTGCTGTTAGTCCTTCATCTAGGTTTAAGCTTTCCACTATGTCCCACAGGTTCCTTTGGTTCACATTGTCATAGGCACCCTCGATATCCAGAAATGCCAGCCAGAGCTGTCTGTTTTCTTTTTGCGCTATTTCTATACACTGTGTTAGAGAAAATAAATTGTCCTCCAACCTTCTTTGTTTCCTAAACCCGTTCTGTAACTCGCCCAGTATGCCCTCGCAATCTACCCATTCCTCCAGCCTGTTCTTTATAATCTGCATTACCAACCTGTAAATAACTGGTGTCACGGTTATGGGACGATAATTCCTAACATTAGACTTATCTCCCTTTCCCTTATATATCATACTCATCCTACTAAGCCTCCATTCATCTGGAATATTTCCTTTTGTTATCATAGTGCTCACTACCTCCCTTAGTTTTGCCTTAGATTTAGGACCCAAATTCTTCACCAGCTTGATTGGGATACCATCTGTGCCTGTCGACGTGCCACTAGGGACTCTTCGTTCCGCCTTTCCCCATTCTCTTTGTACGAAATCCGCGATGTCACAAGCTGGACTTCTACTTCCTTCGGTTCTCCTATCTTCCACATGTACCCGTTCCCGAAATTTCTCCTCCATCACTGCTCCTATATATCGTATTGCATCATCTCCCTCTAATTGATCTCCCTGATGCGAGAGTACGAACCTCTGTCTAGCTTGCGTCGTTTCACCGAGTGAGTTCAAGTGCTCCCAAAACTTCTTGGCTGCGTTTCTATCTTTTTTACTTACATTACTCATCCATTCCTTACCCTTTCTCTGAATTTTCGCATTGATCAAACTGGATGCCTCTCGGCGACATGTTATAAAATTGTCCAATTTTCTTTTTACTTCCGCTTCTGACTCCCCACTACGCTTGGAATACCTGTGTTCTCTAGAGGCATCGTGACGTTTTTGTACCGCTTGTTTCACTTCTTTGTCCCACCAGCTTTTTGGTCTATGTCCTTTCTTCCCCTTTCGTTTACTCTGAACGTTGTCTAGTTCCAGAGCAAAAAGCCTAGTTAGGCTCTCATAATCTGTATACTGTTGCCCTGAAACTGCTTCCTCTATTCTTTCAGTAACTACTTCCAACTCTTTGTCGCTGCAGAAGGTTTGCTTTGAATTATGTTGTCTAGTTTCAGCATTTACTGCTCTGGCGAAATTCAGCTTAAAGGGGCGGTGCAACAATTTTATGATTAAAAGAATTTGCATCTCGCCATTTTTACGTTGTTTATCGTGTCCCAGAGGATAGAGAAAACACTTCCTTCATTAAAAATGTCGCGATTCCGCTGCATAATCGCAAAGCAAAAGTCGAGCTTTTTCCCCCACCTGCAGCCCCAAGTGGCAGCCGAAGGAACTACGGCGGAAAGATTACGTGACCTCGTTCGGCTCTAAGCTGCAGCATAGCGCCCGCTAATGTGCGCAGAGAGAGGGAAGGGAAGCGTCCTCCGAGATAGCACACGGGAAGCTACGCGGCACTCCGAATGACGTCACTGGGAGTGCGACCAGGTGTGACCCTGAAGACTGGGAGTGAGTTGAGGGGTGCCCGAAATGCCAATCTTTATCTTTTTTTTACGCAACAACTAGGACACGCAGGCGAAATCGGTTTTCTGTTCTTTACTTTAGAAGTGTCAGGGGGCAACTTCCAAAAATCTTTGACCGAAGTCCGGAAATCGTTGCACCGCCCCTTTAATACGTTTGTGATCACTACCAAGACTTTTGGAACCTTCTTCATCTATTTTCATTACTTGTAACTTACCATATATTTTGTGTGACATGAGTACGTAATCTATAGTTGAATGTAGATTGCCAGTTTCCCACGTTATGTGCCCGTCACACTTCTGACCGGTATTACATAAAACTAAGTCATCTTTTTCCACCAGTTCTAGTAATATGCTTCCAGTTGAGTCCGTATACCCATCCAGACCCTCAATGTGGGCATTCATGTCTCCCATAATAATTATTTCAGAGCCTTCCCCTAGCTCACTAATGTCTCTTGATATGCAATCAATCATTTTTCTGTTTTCCTCTTTAGCAGCTGTCCCTGTCCATAAGTAAACAACTCCAAGGACTGTTGATTCCCCAGCGACTTTTCCTTTCAGCCACAAATGTTCGGTGCACTCGTTTCTAATTCTTTGAAAGTTCATATTCTTCTTAATAAATGCTCCAATTCCACCTCCCTTTCTCGTTCCCTCCATTCTGTTGCATTCTTCCCACACATAGTGTGGGAAGAATGCGGCACGGACACGCAGCGCCATCTGGCGGCGGTCGTTGAAACTGACGCGCGCAGAGGTCAATGGGAGCCTCGTCGCCGCGCGCCAGCCAATGGGACCGGTGGGATCAGGGAAACTAGGTGCCAACAAGGCGGTAAGTTGGGCTGGTTGGTTTAACATCGTCAAACGTGAAAACAGCGCAAAAAATTGAACAAA
This sequence comes from Ixodes scapularis, assembly GCF_016920785.2. NCBI lineage: Eukaryota > Metazoa > Arthropoda > Arachnida > Ixodida > Ixodidae > Ixodes > Ixodes scapularis. Next base: position 61,176 of record NW_024609846.1, read on the forward strand.
GGACAAGTGAAAGAAGTGCACGGACAAAGCGCTGACTGTCAACTAAAGTTTAATTTTCAGGCGAACCAGAAAAATAAACACAGAGCATAGGAAAGAACCAATAAAGACACAAAAAATTATACAACCCAACCGACAGGATTTCTACCACGTCATCACCCTCACACATGCCTGCCATTCTCCCTGATAAAAAGGACCTCATCATCCCCCTTGCTGACTGTTTGCTGACACACAGTCAGTTTGCTGACTGTCAAACTTTAGTTGACAGTCAGCGCTTTGTCCGTGCACTTCTTTCACTTGTCCTTTGTTCAATTTTTTGCGCTGTTTTCACGTTTAAACTAGGTGCCGTTTTTGCGCTTCAAACTGATGACGTCGGCTCACTCCATCGGACAGTTAATGCTTTCGCATTAAAAGAACCAAAGCTTATGACTAATGGCAACTCTCAGATATCAAGGACCCCTTCCGCGAAATTTCTATGATTGCGCAAAACGGGCGCGTAGTAAAAGAAGCATACGGGGCCTGCACGCAGAGACATTACGTAAGAGGGATCAACTGGGAAGAGAGAACACTAATGCCAGAATCCAAATAACTACGTGATTGTCGACGCATTTTGCATCCCTTATTGCGCACAAATGGATCGCAACAGTATAGCGGCCCGCGGAACGCCGGGGAGTTTTAGTATAACATGGAGTCGTATAGACGAACGCAAAAAGTTCCCAGTCCGCACTCAGCATGCGCCACTCACACAGCCAGCTTTGCGAGTTGCATAATATCACGCTTTTTTGGAAAGTTTATGAGCGGTACGCAGTGTTTTGTGAGCCTTGCGTGTAGTATAGTTTGCCCAGACAGTCTGTGTTTGTTCGCATAGGTGGCGATGCAACAGTTAGCATGCGTTTGCGCATCGCAATATTAAAAGCGTCGTAACGAGGTGCTTTATAGCGTTCCGCAATACGTTTGCGCTATGCGCACTTCAGTGGCCTGGTGCTGTTTGAAGACTATGCTGCGTCGGCCACTTGCGGTATCCTTTCCCGTGTCACAGGAGTTTGTAGCGAATTCCCGCGTGCTTATCGCATCGTGAAACGCGAATTCGCCGTGTCCGCGATCTTTGTAGCGGGTACTCAGGTGCTTATCATTAATTATTGAAAGTTTTGCTGTGGCATCCCCAAAGATAGCTCACCGCATGTTTTTCACCATTTATCTCTTCATTTTGGGTGGGCGTTCTTACGGGATTGTACAATATTTTTATTTCCCTGCACCTAGCACCAGTGATGATTTGCCAACTTTGGATTGCGATAGTTTTTCTAGCGTTTGATATGAGATCATAACTCATAAGCAACATATTATATGTTTGAAAAACTCTTAATATCTTAATTGCATTAATATTAATACTAAATGACGTCATGTAAAACCCAATAAACGCCACAATAACAAAAAATATGCCACTTAACCATAGTCTTTACAGAAATAACTTTTTTTTCTTTTTAGCGTATGAAAAACTGACATCGTCATAAGCACTGGATGCAATATATAGTCCTATGCGTCACGCCTTTCCATAAAAACGCAGCTGCTGTCGGACTCGAATACCGTTGTAAAGTTTTTAAGAACAGTTTTTTTTTTTTTTTTGTATACCTTTTGTGAACATATAAACTCATTACCCGTGGCGATATTTGGTAAAATTTGGATTCTGTTATTCTTGTGCTGGGAATAATGCTAAAGCAATGAATCATCTAAATGCCTCAAACCCGATGAAAGGGCCCGCAGTTCATTATTTCACATGACAATTATCTCAGTTTAGAAAAGGCAGCAAGAGCACAGAAATATCAGCACTGAATGTTTCAACAAGTGCGATATTCTGTTACCTCTAAGGTGTATGGAAGGTACGGAAGGTTGGTTGTGTTGTGTTCGTCCCCTTCTGTGTTTCTGAGTCTCGGGTTTTATTACCATGAATCATCACCAGCTCGCTTGTTTTTTAAGTATTATTGCAGTATGGAAGGTCTACGCTTGGTCCTGTCTCGTATTCCTCGGTTTTTAGGCGCTTCACAAATTAAACATGTACAAACTAGCCCACCTATCCATTTTACTGTATGGCAGACCCTGTCTTTAAAGGGACACTGTACTGCACATATGTCACAAAATAAAGTTTCGGCAAACAATTTCGTTAGCCCAATAATTACGCTGTCAGGCACATCTTGATAGGAGAGAAACAGAAATTGACACCCATAGCGAGAAATTAAATCTAAAATCGAAGTTAGTTTTGGTGTCGTTCCCGAATTAAAAAGTACCTTCCGGCGTAAATATTACGATAAACTAAATTTTTGTTTTCAGGATACCTTTGCCCAGAACACCTTAGTATCCTAGTATAACTGAGTATAGTTTCTCTCCCTAAGTGAAGCCACCACACTAGACAGGGCTCAGCAACTGGTATACCAGAATGCATCTCAGACCCTCACTCTAACCACCATTTTGGAAAACAAGTGGCGCCACCTATAGACAGTTGGAGTCGCGAATAGACACACGCCATAGCCTCCGACAGTGTTGCCGTTCGTGGCTATTTTGCGCCAAATTGGCTACTTTTGAGCACGGTCTGGCGACAAAAATTTTAAGTTGGCTCCTTGGCCTTTTTGGCTACTTTTAATTGATATTCTGGCGAATTTTTAGTACAAAGAATGTTTATTTTCGGGCAGAAAGATAACATAATTTCTGACATTACAAATACATTTAATAGAAAATTATGAAAAAGACGCGGCATGTTCTGGTCATCACGATACCGAAAGAGCGGTCAATTACAAGTCCACAAACATAATATAAACGGAAGCAACAGCTGCGTTAGAATCAGTCTTTCTTGGCAAACTTAGTTGTTTGCTTCTGTTTTCTAACAGGCCTTAAAAATGATAAGAAAAAGACTTGACACTTTCCGGCTATCACGATACTGAATGCTCAGGCAATCACATGGCTACAACGGTAAGATAACCAAGTGCAGCCTATTCTTGTAGCGTAAAGCATTCAGTGTGGAAGGCAATCGGCATGGGAAAAGCACGCCAGCGCAAAAAGAAGCTTCCGCGACGAGTGGCGAAAAGACAGCAAGAATAATTGTAAGCTTTGTTACACATGTATGGCCAACACAATTCTCTTTTCAGTCGCCTTCATCAAGACAATTAATACCTCATTTTGATCAAATGCTCGTGTCGCAGCCTTGACCTTGTGGCGTCGAAGGCAATGGAAGCAATCCTCTTTGCATAGAGCACATGGTTCGAAAACACACACCTACTTCACGCGCAGCAGTTGCAGGCAAGAGGCGTATAAAAAGCTGCATAACTGCATGAGAACAAACTGTGAAGAAAAAAAACCCGCCCAAAATTTTACCACTTGCACAAACAAGGTGGCTTGCAATCGGATACTGCACTGAAAGAATTTTGGCACAGTTTGACGCCTCGGCAGGTTTTTTTGCTAAAGCAGAAGACCACAACTACAACATCAGCGTTTTGCGCGAGATGTATCAAGATCCAAAGAATTACGCATACCTAGATTTCCTTGCGTCTGTTCTCCATCGCATAAAGCGTGTCAAAATCATGTTTCAAAGCAATGTCGCTGACCAGCTGGCACTCTTTCAGGAGCTTGAAAACTTGTACTTAGATACCATGAAGAGAATTGTGATCCCGTCAGTGTTGCAACACAACACATCGAAAAGCTTACTATCCTTGAACCTGGTCAACATGAGATCTTCCTCAGTCCAGAAACGGCAAACCTGGGAGATGTCTTCAGCAAGAAGCTATCGAAATTTCCACTTGAACATAAAAAAAAATTAAAGACGTTTACAACACTCTGTAAGGCCGAATTAGAGCGCAGTTCTTGAGGAGGAGGAGGGAAGGATACTGAGGGGAGGTTATACCCCTCCTTCCTTCTCCTCCCCTCCTTTGCCTCCTCCTCCCCTCATCCCTCAAGCTGCTCCCCTCCTCTTCCTCCCTCCTCATCCCATCTTCCCTTCTCCTCCTCCCCGCACGTTGCATCATGGGAAATTTCCCATAACGCACCGATGCGGTTACGCCGACGGCGACGCTGCCCAAGCCGGAAACGGGCGCCTAAGAGCTGCGCTGTATAATGTTCGCGAACGCTGCTTTTTTTCTTAAAGAGAATGGCAATCCAGATGCAACTACGGCTTCCTAAGTTTTTCATCCGCACTTCGAAGGCTCAATGCCATAAACCCAGAGACTATAGAGAGTGACAAGAGCCGAGTAGACATACTGAGACTTCCACTTCACTTTTTTGGCTGCTCTCTTGAGCTAGAATTAGAAATCCGACACCTGCAGTCAGTTTCTAGCACCTTGGACCGTACAACCTGCCTCAACTTCTGGCACGGAGCGGTCACTTAGCGTTTCTGGAGTGTGCCCTTTTCCACATCTCGCAGGAGGTGCCTAGAGACGCCTGTCGCTTTCAGTATCGAATGCGGATTCTGAATGCATGTTTTCTCAGTTCAAAACCTCAATTGAGAAACAAGATGAAGCTGGACGTCCTTGTGGCGATTCTGAGACTTAAGTTCCGGCTGCGTGTGCAAGAGAAAACGACCTCCACATTTGACGTGCCCATCGAGCTTCTTAAAAAACTTGCCGTCAATTACTCTATATGTGGGAGCATTTATTCACGTTGATTAAGGCTGTATATAGCCTCATGTTATCACTTCGTATGACGATTCTCTTTTAGAAATGGCGACATTTTTGGCGCCAAGACAAACAAAATGGCTCCTTTTGACCTGTGTTTTGGCTCCTTTCACCAACCGCCCAACGGCAACAATGGCCTCCGAGATCCCGAAGCGCGCGATCGCTTCTTCGGCCATTCGTGCGGAGAGGGCCTAATCGGAAAAGGAGGCGGCGTCTCTCCGCGGAGAGGCACTCCCAACCCAGTCATCGACAGCATGGCGCAAAGCAGAAGAGATCAAGAAAAAAAGTCTTGTAACGTCGAGTTACTGCAACTTCTTACAATTTTTTGTCTATTGTGGTAGAACGGTGAACAGCTGCTCTGGGGACGTAGATAGACGAGTTGCGATGCTTAATTTGAATTTGAGATATTCATCTAAACATGCTTCAGATAGCACAAGCGCGCCTTTTGATATATTGTACTGTAATCTGTGGCATGTATAAGCTCTGTACATAAAAAATGTGCATTTCCTTAAATAAAAATAATCATGCTGCAATTTTTTTCTTTTTTTCTTCTAATTTTTACACATTGTTTGGCGTAGGTTTTTGAGCCTGAGCACGAGGCTTGATACTATATAGTGAAGTCTGCGTTGCCCTTCTTTTAAATATTTCTAAGGGAATTTTTGCGGGTCGTGTTGCTGTGTTTGCTTCTATAGGAGTACCTTTAAGCCTCAAACCTGAGATGGCAATAGCGCTATTCCAAATTATGTCGTCTCTACAAGCACATTCCTAACATTTAGCCACCTCTTCTTCGACTGGCTCTTCGACTCTCAAAGGCAAACAACGTTTGTCAACAAGATAAATCCGGTACCATGCTTCTTCAGACGCCGCGAGCAACTCAACGAAGCATGCGTCTATGGTTTTGGCATTCGTCGAGAGTCAATTCGCGACTCCAGCGACCTATAGGGGGCGCCACCGCCAAACAAACATGGCAGCTGAGTCCAGGTCGCGTCGGCTCGGCCGGGCTGCCTGAACAGGTGGCGCGTTCAATTTAACAGATTTCCTTTTGTTTAATGCCCGATTTTATAGGTATTTGAACTGAGACGGTTAAGTGCAGCCGGTGCGCATAAACTTGCAAAGCACGGTTTTGTTTTACCGGTGTTTTTTGTTCTTTTCATGTCAAACTTTCGTTTCGGAGATTTCGTTCAAAACCGAAACTATGGGCTCCGGAGAGGCGGTAAAATACTAATCAGTTTTGATCATCTAAGGAAAGTGGCAGTGACTACAGAATTCTTCCGCCGAGAATAATTTTCAGCTAACTCGGACGCCTCGACCATGCGACTTCTGTGTCCGCGAAATCGAGCTTTTGTGCGTATCCGCGTTTAAGAAACAGCTCCAGTCGTCTGCTCGGTCAACAACACAGGCTGCAGGAAAATTACGAAAATTAAGCAAGCGCTCCTTGAGCCAAGGTCCCAAGGAGCATGTTAACCCGCCGGCACCCCACTAAGCAGCTGATACTCGTATTTCAATTCAGGTTTTAGTAGCAATCAAGAAGTCATTTTGACGAGCGGGATATGTATTATATTACGTACTATGTCCCACTAAAACGATATTAGTATATTCTTCGGGTTGAAATATGAGCTTAGTTGACTAGATATTAGGTGAAGTGCCGAATAAAAGTCTATTTGACAGACAGAGAGATACTACTTAAACTTAGCCAAATGGTTCTAGCCGGCAGCACGGAGACAAACTGAAGAGAGTCTTCATTGAAATTCACTAAACAATTTTTTTTTTTTTTTTGTGGCCGGTTAATTTTGGCAATGTAGGCATATAGTGCTGCTGGCTTTGACGGGGGTATAATATAAATATTGGGAGGCACGATAGATCAAAATGCCGTGACAGCTTCTAACGTTGCGAGACGCGTCCCCCTCCTTTTGAAAACAGATAATTTCCCTCATTCATCATTTGCAGTGAGCAGGTTTTCCTGAATCAAGTAATTTTGAAATCGGCCCAACTCCTTCAGAGTGGTCCAGAGGCTTTTTCGACGAAAAGCAGCCAAGATGAATATCCAACGCACCGACCAGCGTGGGTGGCTCAAACTTGAAGCTAATCGAACACAACCAAACTCAAGAAAAACACCTATCGAACCTTCTCATTCACTTGACTGCAGCACTGGTGTTCCCTCCAGTGAAATGCCTCGTTTGCCGTCCTCAGTCCACTGTTCTACATCCTTATAAAGAAACCCTTTATCAGTTACCAAGAAGTCGTCACTTTGAATCTGATTCGAGACAGACAAGAAATCAAAACGTTTTTCTGTGGTTCCTCCCCCTCCAAGAAATCGAAAGCACGTGACCGTGTGTTGTGGAGTAAACGTGCTTTCAAACGCGTGATGGAAGGAAACAATCTACTGAGGCTTCACCACACTGATGAACACTCAGGCGGACCCTCGTGAAATTACACTGTACGCCATCGCGCCGACAACACCTGTCCGCGAAAGCCACCAGAGAGGCGGAGGGGCGCGGAGCGACCTGGACCGGCTGGTTCCCGGTTTTCCCGCTTGGCGGCGTCCGTTTTGCTAGAGTCGCGAATATTTGGTCTGCATCTCCATCTTTTCTGCTCACAAAACAACCACGCACGTTCACTTCAATTACTCCGTTCATTCACTGTGCAATTACAAAGGAGCCATCGCCAATGTCTGCTCCAAGAGTGACACAATCCATAACTCTAAAATTACCCACATAGATGATGTCAAGAGACTACTCGCGTAGCCACGCGATATCATAACGTCATGTGAAACCATAATGTAACGCGAGATTGCGACGTCACAAGAAATTATGAAGCCACGCGACCAGGGCCGGCCTTTGGGGTGGGCGACCTGTGCAGCCGCACAGGGCGCCGTTCATAGGGGGGCGCCGAAAAAGCCGACAGGTCATGCAGGGCTCAAACGTCGAGGCGATAAAATCAAAAACAAAAAACGACCGCATCGCGAAGGCCCCCCCCCCCCCCCTCCCCCGCCCCCCATGCAGGAAAAGATGGTGGCGGTCGCCGTTTGGCATTTCGGCCGCAAAACCAACGACTAAGTTCTTGTTATAACTGGCGTCCATCAACTCGTAGCCACCTGCAGATGTTTTACTACAGAGAACCTCTCCTCCGTGAGATTCAAAGTGCCATGGAATGAATCATGAACGACTAGGCAAGTGATCACATCCGCACAGCTCTCAAATTACGAGCGGAGTAAAACCTGACTCGCGAAAAGCGATGGAGCCAGCATTCCGCACTCTTAGTGCAACTTACCAAACGGTGGCGCCAAACTCATTGGCGAGCAAATCAGTGTGTCGGAGCAAGTCACGAGACAAAATACTATTAGAACGGAATTTTGCTCTTAGTTATAACGTGCTTCGCTCAGAGTCTCTGATTGGCTCGCAGAAAATGTAGGCTTCGCCCTTTGCCAAGTTATCCTGAGCCGAAGAATGCCTTCGCTCAAGAGGTCTGACCGGGGGTAAAATGAACCCGATTCCTCCCGATATTCAAGCTGCACTTTTGGCAACGATCGCTGTGGAGTCTTTAGCAGTAAGCTAAACGAGCCAATGCCCCCTCAGCATCCGGTGAGTCTCTGTGCCCAGAGGCTTCAACCCGACTTAAAATATAATCTCGATCCGCAGCTCTTTCTTTTTTTATGTGTGTGTGTAAGCGACCAGCGACAACTCCGGACTCGCAATGCCGATCAGTGTTACCAACTCGAAATTCAGAAACCCAACGCAAGAATCCCGAAAACCGCTAAAAACAACTAAATTAATAATGTTGCGCAAGAATGGCCGAATCACAGCAAGAAGACCCTGGCGTCCGACATGAAGCTCGAACTCTTGATGGGCAGCTCACGGACCTTAAGTTTCTCGTTTACATTGTTGACGGGTACGCCCTTCTTTTTTCAAGTTAATGTTGTAAGCCAGAACATGCAATGCAAAACGAAGGAAATCGCAGCAACCACCCAGCTGATGAAAGCATTCAGCGATTACATCGACAATTATCGCGATGTCGGGTACGAATTTGCAACTGGCAACTGCGAGCGGTCTTCCCGAGAGCATGGATGTTGACAGCGTGATAAAACCGGCCCCTCGACTGCGGCGGAAAAAGCGCCAATTCTGTTATGAGTGCCAAGACGAGGTTGATGATGTCGAGACAAAATTCACGCGAGAATTCTTGAACGAGATGACTGACACCGTAAAATATCGGTTGAAGAACGCTTAACGCAGATGGAGGAGCACGTGAGCTTCTGGTGGTTCCTTTACGGCCTCACCCGGCTTCCCCACAAAGCAGAACTTAAACTTTGCCAAGGCCTTGACCATGCATTGAGAGTCTGCGACACCTAAAAAATGCAGACATGGACGGTACAGATATCTGCGGGGAGCTCATATAACTATGCAGCCTTCTGCCCACTGGACGCAGTGCTAGCCAAGGCGTCCTCCAGTTTATTCTGGACAACCATCTATGTGAGAAATTCTCTTATACGTGGGTGTCATTGAGGATCCTCCCCACTTTGCCAGTGTCAGTGGCCACTGCCGAGAGGAGTTTCTCAAAATTAGAGCTTATTAAGACATACCTAAGATCAACCATAGCAGATGACAGGATATCGACATTGGCAATTTTGTCCATTGAAAACAGGATAGCGTCTAGCCTGGATATGTCGCAAGACGTAGCCCAATTTCCCATGTTGAAGTCTCGGATGGTTGCCTTCTAGGGTATTTGACATGTTAACTTGTGCTTTTGTTTTCTGTGTCCATCAGACATTAGCTTGCTATGGCAAACAGCTGAAGTTTGGTTAATCTAGGAAATAAATTATTCTTTAACCTTTGAACACGGTGCCGACAAAACTCCCAATGCTTGCGAACGTCGTTCGTTTTTAGGATGTGGTTTTCGACTGACAACGACAAAATCGCGACCATTCGCACTAGGTCACAGTGGCATGTTTGCTAACAACGTGATGTTGGGTGCGAGAAAAGTGTGTGTGTGTGTGTGTGTGGGGGGGGGGGGGGGGCATGGCTGCAGTTTGCCCAGGGCGCTTGCTGCTCTAAGGCCGGCCCTGCACGCGACAACACGAGGAGATCTAGCAACTATCCTTGTAACTCGCAGCGCGTCAAATTAGCTTTGCAGAAAGGTGTTTAGGACAATGAAGGAAAAGCGGTTCGGCAGTCGTAACAACCTTTTCTTTTTTCCTCACAAACCCCCTCTCCCCCCCCCCCCCCCCCCCACCCACCCACCCACCCACCCATATCGGCAGATCTCATGCGTCCGCAAAGAAACCTAAACGTTGTAGTATTTCAACTTTTTCATATAAGTCTTGCTCGCCACACTAACTAGATGGCGCCACGTTCTGCCACAACGGCTCCCGTAGCCAGGGAAGATGATGGTTCGCTGAGGAAGACGTGTCCTCGCAGCGCTCCGCTCAGCTTCGTTCAAAATGCTACATCCGAACAACATTTCGGGTTCCGTGCCCTCAACGGAGGACATGGAGACCACCCAGGCTCACCTCACCCCCATAGTCGCCCCCGTGGCGACCCCGGCTCTGCCGAGCAAGCAGCCCGAAATCACCACCCTAAACTTCACTGGCCCGCCGGGCTTTCAGGTGGGCAACATCAAGTTTGGAGGCGGTTCTCCCCCCTCCACAGAACAACTAAATCAAACCTCGCAGCTCGTGCGTAACGCCCTCGCGGATCTACCTCAAGATCTGCAAATCCAAGCCCTCCAATCCGCTATTGGAGAACGATTTTACATTCAAGTCCGTCTAAAAGAGACACCATCAAAACGTCTGACCGAACAATCGTTAGACAAAAAACGCAAGACTCAGAAAAGAGTGACCACCCTCCCTGGCGGGCACGACAAAACGACAGCAAATGTGCCGCTCGTCCAGGCAACAGTGCTAGACACCTCTATGGAGGCATACCCCACAGATAAGTCCACACCAGATGACGCAGAGCCGGTGCAACTCGACCCAGACACAAACGGCGAAGACTGGCACACGGTTACATACAAAAAGAAAAGAAGGCGGAAGGAATCTTTAGTTCCCCCTGACTCCCTCAACACCGGGGGCAACCCGCGGGCGAAAGCAAAGCAGCCCAATCGCTGGGAGTTCGAGTACAAAATACGTCTTACGCACTCCCAAACATCTATCAAACCAGTCTTACATCTGCTCCAAATGCAGCTCACTCCAATCTCAAAGGACTTTACACTACACCTGATCGAGAAGAGTAACATAATCTCGCTTCGTACGAACTGCAAGAACGTGGCGGAAGCCGTGGAGCAAGTTACTCATTTTTCCCCCAACTCCCAGCAAGTCCCTGCCCAGGTCTTCCGGACCTACGGCGCCACATACACGAAGGGGGTCATTTACGACATCTTCCCACTGGAAGAAGACCCGAAAGACGAGATACTCAACTCGGACCTTGAAAGTGACAAAATACGCCTAGTCTCTGCACGACGATTAGGGAAATCTAACACGGCCGTCCTCACATTCGACGGCCTGAAGCTCCCGCGCTCCGTATTGTATGGACGACGCTTCATGAGAGTTTACCCACACAAGCCAAAAGCGGTTACCTGCGGCAAATGTCACCGCCTCGGACACAAGCAGGACATATGTCCTTACCCAGCCGTTTGCCCGCGTTGTGGCACAACCCACTCTACTTCAGCCACGTCTGGCCAAGGCCCTGATTGTTCGTCTGAGGTACCCTATTGCCAGGGGTGCAAAAAGACGGGCCACCTGGGCACAGACCGTCTATGCCCTACCTGGCTACAAACCAACAAAAAAATGCGCGAAGAAGTACAAAGGTATAAGGAACAGCACAAACAACATCAACAGCTACTGCAACAGGATAAACGGCCCCCACCTACATCTCTTTTTGAATACCCGCAGCTCCCCTCTCCGCAGAGCCTGGAAAGAACCATTGCAGCACACAACACGTGGGCAACCCAGCCTCATCTCGACCAAACAAATCCTAAATTACCTTGGGATTCAAGAGTCACCGACATGCAAGAAGTCCGCAATATGTTCAGGGCTCTGAAAGACGAAATTGAAAGAGTTTCGACAGCTCTGAACGCTCGTATGGACTCGGCCCTCCTTGCCGAGCAAGAGTTTAGCAAACGGTTACAACAGCAGCAACAGCAACAGCAGCAACACCAAAGTTTTTTCAACCAAATCCGGTCCGTCATTAACCTCCCCCAGCCCGTCGCCAAATGATCAGGATCCTTCAATGGAATTGCCGCGGACTCGGTCAACGAGCGGCGGAGCTCCGCACCCGATTCCTCGAACGTCCTGATCAACGCCCTGACGTACTTCTAATCCAAGAAGCCAATTCTGTTGCCATTAAAATTAGAGGCTTTACCTCCTATGCGTGCCCCTCTATCCCAAAATATCAAAGTGGCTCTCGTTCTACCCTTTGCGTGAAACCAGGCTACGCGCTAGTGTACGTTCGTACCGACTGGCCGCAACATCAAATTGATCTCGCCCAACACTGCAACGACAGTCAAGAAATAGTTGCGGTTCGTGCCGCGACCATTAAGAACAATAACGTGATCTTCGTCTCGGCATATCTTCGTCCTGGGGCAAAGCGGACAATCGATCACGATTGGATCTCTTACATTCATCAAACCTACCCCCAAGAACAGAAGTTGTATGGAGGCGATTTCAACCTGCATCATCCAGCCTGGGGATATACACGACAAACAAAAGAGGCGGAGCAGCTATTGGAAAGAATGACGATGTGTAATCTCCATCTCATGAACGTGGCCGGGACTAAGACCCGCATGGCAGCCTGCGTAGGCCAGGGGGACACTTCTCCCGATCTTACGTGGACCTCCAACGTCTTCTACCAACATCACGTCTGGAAATGTCTGCCCGATACCCGGGGCAGCGACCACTTTCCAATCGAAATACAATTTTCCCCCACCCGAAAGCTCTGCCACACACTCGGTGCCAAACGCAAGGTTCACATTACTCACTGGGATCGATTTCGCCAAGAGCTGGTCAACAGACCAAACTCTGAAGAAATCGACTTTACATCCTCAATCCAGAACGCACTAAAAACTGCCACTATTTCCGTCAACACGGACGAGGACACTCCCACACCCGATCTTCACCTGGCTTGCCTCTGGGCAAAACGCCTTCAACTACTTCAACGTTATCGCAGAGGCCGAAAAACCCCTGCGGCTCGACAAGCCGTCACCCGAGCCACCGTCGTGGCCAAGGAATACGCGAAACGCCTTGAAACGACCCGATGGCTGGATTACAGTTCGTCGCTATCCGAGAGAACGTCAATTAGGCAGCTTTGGGCCACAAGTCGAGCTCTCATGGGCAAAAAGAAAAGCAAGACGGCATCCCAAACTCTCGCCCTCCAGCTGGGCCTGACGGGACCTGAACTTGCGAATTTGGCCGGAGACGCGTTCTTCCCACAGCCAGCCACTCAGCCCGTATTAAAAGACCCCGTCTACTCCCCCGAAATTGTTGTGCCCAACCACGGTATGGACCGGCCGTTTTCCCTTGGGGAATTAAATTGGGCGATTCACAAAAGCAAGACGCGATCCGCACCCGGGCCGGACAACGTCACCCCTGCCACGCTTCGGAACCTCCCTGACGAGACCCGCTTGCAGCTCCTTGACTGGATTAACGCAATCTGGGTATCTGGAGAGCTCCCCCAAGCATGGAAGCACTCGATCGTCGTGCCCATCCCCAAGGGGAACAAGGCCCGCAACACCATTAAAAACTTCCGCCCAATCTCGCTCACTTCCTGCGTGTGCAAGACCATGGAGCGAATGGTTCTCGCCAGACTAGATTGGTACCTCGAAAACAGCAACGCATTTCACCCTGCACAGACCGGCTTTCGGACCGGCCTAGGTACGCAGGACAGTCTGGCTCTCATTTCCCACCATATCATCCGCACCAAAGGTCGACGGCAGAATCACGCCTGCACCTTCGTCGCCGTAGATGTCAGTCGAGCTTTCGACTCCGTCCCGCACTCCTCCATCATGACAGCTGCGGTCAGTCTTGGCATCTCTGGCCGAGCACTCAATTTTATTCGTAGCTTTTTGGCCAACCGCACGTTTTCAGTAGCCACTGGCCGAGAAGCAGAACAAACCCAGCCCAAACCGAATCGGCTGGGAGTGCCTCAAGGCTCCGTTCTATCCCCGACACTTTTTAATATCGTGATGGCCGCCCTGCCGCACGCCTTAGCCGAGATTTCCGATATCGGCTTCACCCTATATGCCGACGACCTGACGATCTGGGCTTCTCACACCTGCAACTTAGAAAAACAGGAAAAGGTACTACAAAATGCCCTGGACGTCGTCGAGGCACATCTTTTCCGGGTGGGACTTCGTGCCTCCCCCGAGAAGACCACTTACGTCTGTGTCGCGTCCAAAAAGTATCGTGATGCTCGAGCGACTTCACCTCGTCTTGGCCGGACGACGCATTAGCCCCTCCCCTTCTGTGCGAGTGCTCGGCATAGCAATTCGAGAGGACGCTGCTGCCGATTCCTGGCTTGAAGAGACAATAGAAACTTGCAACAAGGCACTCAACGTCATCCGCCGAAGTTGCAGCTCTGGAGGGGGTGCTTCCGATACCGTCGCCAAACGACTGTACAAAGCACTCGTGGTGTCGCGAGTTTGCTATGGAGCACGTCATTTTTGGCTCTCTAAGGCACATTGGACCAAATTAGAAACTCTCAACAACCGTGCTCGGCGCGTAATCACCGGACTTCCACGCTTCACCCCCCTCAGCACTCTGAGAGCAACATCTGGAATAAACGACCTTCGGGATGTCGTCGAGACAAGAATGAGCGCTCACGAAAAGCGACTACAACTCACCCCCTCAGGCCGAGGCATTTTGTCCCTTTTGGACAAGACGACCACCAAACTTCCGCGCTATCCAGCCACACTCCCTCCATGGGAAGATCTGGCTGACATAACCACCACCCGCCCACTGCCCCGAAAGGGTGATGCTGAACAGCTCGCCCGTCGAGGTCGCGCACACATAAAAACGGTCAACAGCTGGGACCCCGCCTTTTTCGCTGCCGTATACACTGACGTCGCCTGTCTCGAAGGTCCACAACCAAGGAAGACAATTGCGGCGTTCTTCCCCATGAGCAAGGCTGCATACCACGATGTCATCCCTACCTCCTCCTCGACCAAACAGGGAGAACTCCACGCCATTTGCCTGGCTTTAGCATCAGCCCAGGAAGCTATATCCTCCTCCACATCCGCCCTCCCTGCGAACCTTCGCATCTTTTCAGATTCACAGGATGCAATCAAAGAATGCAAGGCTAGAGCCAGCCCTTCAAAGCTAGTGCGAAAAATTAAAAACCTCGCTTCGCAACTTCGTGGCCAGGGAGTTCACGTCAAGATCGAATGGGTACCTGGCCACGCCGGGATTCCTGGAAATGAAGAGGCTCATCGAATCGCCCGTGCTGCACTCTTCTTCTCAGGCGAGGATACTAGTCCCTCACATCAATCAGAACACGGATACGCGACGCAGCGTGATCGCGCTTCTTGTCTCCGAACCTACAACCGCCAGTCCACCGCCCTCAACGATCACGCGGAACTGGACCCGGACGAGCACCGCACTCTCATCAGAAACGAATGTCGCATTCGGCTCGAGGAACATCTGCCCGAGGACCCGGACCCTCTTCCGTCGGGGTTGGGTCGTCGAGCAAGAGTCCTCCTTCTGCGCATCAGAACGGACACAACGGTCGATCCAGCACGAATAGCAACATGGAGCCAAAACAAGTCCTCGGGCTTGTGCCAGCGCTGCAAACTCGGAGCCCGGGCTACCTTCGCCCACCTTGCCTGGTCCTGCCCGGACCTGGCAGCAATACGATCCCGCCACCGGCCACTCGAAATCATCCAGCTCGAAAGCTGGACGCACCCTCCAGGAACAGAGGGTGCACGTAAGCGTGTGCTGCGGACCCTCCTCGACTTCGTGTTTGAGGCGGGACTGCAAGCGCATATCTGACTTCCCTCACGGCCTAGCAGCCAGGCGTCCGGCCACCGCTGCATTCTCTCCTTTCTCTTTCTTTTTTTCGGCCAAATAATAAACGTTTTACTGACTGACTCCCGTAGCCAGGCGGCGCTATTGTACACCCATCGGGCCCGTGCCCCGGGTTGTTTTCCCCTGAATAAAGAGAGTACGTGTTTGGACCCCGACTGTGAGCGACGTCCTCCTTCCGGGGCGTTCCCGCTTTAGGCTCGCCGGTGCTCGCCCCGCTTCGGCATGTGAGACTGCATCTCTTTTTAGCAGGCCGCCTCGGCTCTGCTTCTTCTCCTTTCTTTTATTTATTTATTTATTTATTGTACCCTCAGGGCCCGAAGGCATTACAGAGGGGGAGAGCGTAGGCAGGGAAAAAATATAACAATTCAGCAATACTAAAACAAATAAAAAGTGAACAAACAGGTCAGAAATCAGCGCAAAAATGGTTATTTATGGCACTTCGAAAAAGATTAGAGTCTGTTATGGCAGCAATTAAACCGGGAAGGTGGTTCCATTCTTGAGCTGTGCGTGGTAGAAAAGATGAATGAAATGTGTTGGTTAATGAGCTTGGGACTCCAACTTTGTGCTGGTGATCTACACGAGGCGAGATGTAATAAGGGGGAGTTATGAAATGGTCGCGTAATAGGGGATTATGAAAATAAATTTTATGAAAAAGGCATAAGCGTGAAATTTTACGGCGAAGTGAAAGAGATGGTAAAGATAAATTATTCTTCATTGACGAGACACTGGCGGTGCGGTGATAGTTCGATAGAATGAAACGAGCTGATCTATTTTGAATGGATTCTAAAGCAGTGATGAGGGTAATATGATCGGGATCCCAGATGGATGCTGCATACTCAAGCTTAGGTCTTATTAATGTTTTATAGAGGACCAATTTAAGTGAAACAGGTGCTAAAGAAAAATTCCGTTTTAAATAACCCAGCATGCAGTTAGTACGATTAGTGACATATTCTATATGGGGTTTCCATGAAAGGTTAGAAGTTAAGTTAACACCAAGATACTTGTATGACGACACTTGTTCCAAGGAGTTGCCATCAAGGTAGTAAGAAGGACTCTCACTAAACTGACGGGTTACTCTCATGTGTTTACATTTACTAGTGTTTAGTTTCATTAGCCACAACTCACACCAACGAGACACAGAGTTAATATCAGACTGAAGTGTGAGCGTGTCTTGGTTACTTCGGATTTCACGGTATATTACGCAATCATCGGCATAGAGACAGACGGATGATGACATATTAACTGGTAGGTCGTTAATATAAATTAAGAATAGTAAGGGGCCTAGAACAGACCCCTGGGGAACACCAGAGTTTACTGACGCAAGTGGAGAGTTTTCATTATTGACTGTTACAAATTGCGAACGATTAGTAAGAAAAGAATGAATCCATGCAAGAACGTTAGGGTCAATGTTAAGTTTAGCAAGTTTCAATAGTAATAGTTTATGACACACTTTATCAAAAGCTTTTACAAAATTCAAGAAGATGCAGTCCACCTGGGAGCCTTGGTCAATGAGAGAATGAATGTCGTGAGTGAAAGATAGAAGCTGAGTTTCACATGACAATGATTTACGAAATCCGTGCTGAGCTGTGGTGAAAAAATTATTCATTTCTAGGAAGTTTACAAGATGGGAAAATATGATGTGCTCGAGAAGTTTACATGGGATGCTGGTTAACGAAATGGGACGATAGTTATGAGGAGAATGTTTGTCACCAGCTTTTGGAATAGGGACCACCTTCCCCACCTTCCAGTCCGAGGGTAGGTCACCCTCTTGGAGTGACTGTTCGAATAATTTAGCAAGAATAATTGAAGAATATAACTTGGTGCTTTTAAGAAATTTTGAATTAATGCCGTCCACTCCTGAAGAAGAAGACAATTTCAGCCCATCTATAATCTTAACTATACCAATAGGGTCAACAAGAATAGCATCCATTGGTAAATAACCGGCACACACAATTGAAGGGTAGCTTATGTTACTAATATTGGAAAATGATTCAATAAACACATTATTTAGTATATTAGCGCAGTCATCACTAGAGGCACTATCACTACTTGACGTTTTGAGTAAAATTGAAAAAGTGTCTTTCTTGCTGACAGTGTTCCAAAACCTTTTGGGGTCATTTATTAACATATTTGGGAGAGTATTTGAAAAAAAAATTGATTTCGCATCTGCAATCGCCTTTTTATATACTTCTGCAGACAACTGATACGCAGCCCAGCGATGCCCACACGTTGAAAACTTCGCAGCACGATATAAGCGTTTTTTTTTATGTGATAACCGTTTTAGGGCTTTCGTAAACCATGGTGACTGGGCATTTTCGAAT
The DNA here is from genome assembly GCF_016920785.2 of Ixodes scapularis. Lineage (NCBI taxonomy): Eukaryota > Metazoa > Arthropoda > Arachnida > Ixodida > Ixodidae > Ixodes > Ixodes scapularis. Next base: position 79,157 of record NW_024609846.1, read on the forward strand.
ATATTTCTTAGTGGGACATGCTTGTTGATAAGAGAGATAAATTTCAACTTTATGATATTCCAGTTATCTTCGACAGAACGCCCCGAAGAAGTTGTTAGATACTGGTTCAAGAAAATGGCAAGGTCATTATTAATTTGCTCAAAGTTGGCCTTTCCGTAATCACGAATTTGTTTTGGCTGAAAAGTGGGTCTCGTTGCCGACGCTTTTAGAGAAAAATGCAGCACTTTGTGATCACTAATCTCGGGCAGATATGTTATGGGAGTTGCATACTCAGGATGATTGGTCAAAATGAGGTCTAATACATTGGCTGTCGACTGGGTAACTCTGGTGGGATGGAGAACAAGTTGTGAAAGGCTAAAATCTAGACATAGGTTAATAAACGAAATACATTCCTCAGAATGTACATTTACACAAGGAACGTCGTTTGACCATGATATAGATGGGAAATTGAAGTCGCCGAGAAGAAAAATTGGAGCACCCGGAAAACGCACAATAATGGTGTTAAGTGTATTATGTAACGCTTCGACAAATGGCAACGAATACGAGGGTGGCCGATAACAAACTCCCATAATCCACTTCTTATGGTTAACAAGCAGGCCAACCCACGTTATTTCCAACTCGCATATAACGTCCACAGAAAAGGATTTGATATGATCAGCGATTGCAATTAACACTCCACCGCCACATCTTTCCTGTCTATCATGTCTGTAAACATTGAACGTTTTGTTTCCATCGAACAGTTCACAGTTTTGTATTTTCCCGGAAAGCCACGTTTCGGTTAGTACAATGACATCAGCATCGGTGGTATCTACAATGGAACACAATTCGTCGCGTTTTTTCAGGACACTTCTTATGTTGGTGAAAACAACAGAAATATCCGAAGACCGTGACACGCATGCCCTACCCCTCGACAGATCCTATGTCGGCGAGGGCGCCTGATTAGAACTCCAAGCAAATGATGACGGTGATTGAGGGGCGGTTGGCTGCGCGTTGGGGGCTGCAGACAGTCGAGAAGGACCTAGCTCATAAATTTCTTTAGTTGTTTGATCGATCGCGTAACACTTGTTATTAATATGCAATTTGTTGTAGCGTAGTTTAAATACACCTCCGTTTGCTTTACCAAATTCAATTAACTGCTTTCTGGCATTACGTGTGGCGAGCGAGAAATCCTCGCTGACTGAGATACGGAGTGCTTTTAATCCAGTTCTAGCGAGTAGTATTTGATCTCTTAGTTTGAATGACGCAAACTTTACAATGATTGGTCGGCATTTGTTTTGTGTAAAGTTTCCTAGCCGATGAGCACGAACTATCGAGTCACCCGTGATTTGTACATTGAGTGATGTTTGAAAAATACTCAAAATTCGTGCTTCAGTCTGCGCCCACGTCTCAGATACGGTGTCGCTAACCCCAAAAAATATTAAGTTATCTCGACGAGATTGGTCTTCCGCCTCGTCAAGCCGTGCCTGCAAGACGCGGTTTTCCTTTTGTGCGTTATTAGCAACACCTCTCACCTCGACTACCGCGGCTTTAAGCTGCTCTACATTTAAGGCATTGGATTCCACTGTGACGAGTCTCAAGTTCATATCAGCTACAGTAGCACGCAGTGATTCCTGGTTTTGTTTAATTTCGTTGATGGATGATAGGATTCCTGATTGGGATTCTTGAATTTGTACCGATCGTGTATTAAGATCGACCAGCATTCCATGCATTTCGTTAAACAGTTTTAGCTGGCTGTCACTCATTGGGCCTGGGTTAGTTTCCACATCCCCGGAAGTTAGTAGAAGCAGACTAATGACGTCAACACACTCATACAAGGTAACAAGCAGCACTTTTGAGCACGGGAACACCAGCAAAAAAACGACGCTAGATCGCTTTGCGTGTAGTGAAGGGGTTGTACCAACCTGTACGAACAAGAAGAGCGTTCCATGAGTTGTTTGCATGCTGGCGGTGCCCCCGTGCTCACTCCGAGTAGCGAGGTGATGCCAGGCGTATATAGCCGCGCTAAATGATGTTCGCGATGTCGTTGCGGCTGTTGACGATGACGGGAGGTCGAACAATTGGCCAATGTTCGTACGGCGACTTGTCAGCAGAATAGACGTACTTTCACGAAGTAGGGAATCACCGTCACTGTGATTGAAGAAACTCGCCACGCGTACTTGACGAAATGTTGGCGCAGCTCCATCCACGGCTGTTATCGGCCCGAAAGCCGAGACTGAGATGCTTGCCATGACCTGTACGAACAAGAAGAGCGTTCCATGAGTTGTTTGCATGCTGGCGGTGCCCCCGTGCTCACTCCGAGTAGCGAGGTGATGCCAGGCGTATATAGCCGCGCTAAATGATGTTCGCGATGTCGTTGCGGCTGTTGACGATGACGGGAGGTCGAACAATTGGCCAATGTTCGTACGGCGACTTGTCAGCAGAATAGACGTACTTTCACGAAGTAGGGAATCACCGTCACTGTGATTGAAGAAACTCGCCACGCGTACTTGACGAAATGTTGGCGCAGCTCCATCCACGGCTGTTATCGGCCCGAAAGCCGAGACTGAGATGCTTGCCATGACCTGTACGAACAAGAAGAGCGTTCCATGAGTTGTTTGCATGCTGGCGGTGCCCCCGTGCTCACTCCGAGTAGCGAGGTGATGCCAGGCGTATATAGCCGCGCTAAATGATGTTCGCGATGTCGTTGCGGCTGTTGACGATGACGGGAGGTCGAACAATTGGCCAATGTTCGTACGGCGACTTGTCAGCAGAATAGACGTACTTTCACGAAGTAGGGAATCACCGTCACTGTGATTGAAGAAACTCGCCACGCGTACTTGACGAAATGTTGGCGCCGCTCCATCCACGGCTGTTATCGGCCCGAAAGCCGAGACTGAGATGCTTGCCATGACCTGTACGAACAAGAAGAGCGTTCCGTGAGTTGTTTGCATGCTGGCGGTGCCCCCGTGCTCACTCCGAGTAGCGAGGTGATGCCAGGCGTATATAGCCGCGCTAAATGATGTTCGCGATGTCGTTGCGGCTGTTGACGATGACGGGAGGTCGAACAATTGGCCAATGTTCGTACGGCGACTTGTCAGCAGAATAGACGTACTTTCACGAAGTAGGGAATCACCGTCACTGTGATTGAAGAAACTCGCCACGCGTACTTGACGAAATGTTGGCGCCGCTCCATCCACGGCTGTTATCGGCCCGAAAGCCGAGACTGAGATGCTTGCCATGACCTGTACGAACAAGAAGAGCGTTCCATGAGTTGTTTGCATGCTGGCGGTGCCCCCGTGCTCACTCCGAGTAGCGAGGTGATGCCAGGCGTATATAGCCGCGCTAAATGATGTTCGCGATGTCGTTGCGGCTGTTGACGATGACGGGAGGTCGAACAATTGGCCAATGTTCGTACGGCGACTTGTCAGCAGAATAGACGTACTTTCACGAAGTAGGGAATCACCGTCACTGTGATTGAAGAAACTCGCCACGCGTACTTGACGAAATGTTGGCGCCGCTCCATCCACGGCTGTTATCGGCCCGAAAGCCGAGACTGAGATGCTTGCCATGACCTGTACGAACAAGAAGAGCGTTCCATGAGTTGTTTGCATGCTGGCGGTGCCCCCGTGCTCACTCCGAGTAGCGAGGTGATGCCAGGCGTATATAGCCGCGCTAAATGATGTTCGCGATGTCGTTGCGGCTGTTGACGATGACGGGAGGTCGAACAATTGGCCAATGTTCGTACGGCGACTTGTCAGCAGAATAGACGTACTTTCACGAAGTAGGGAATCACCGTCACTGTGATTGAAGAAACTCGCCACGCGTACTTGACGAAATGTTGGCGCCGCTCCATCCACGGCTGTTATCGGCCCGAAAGCCGAGACTGAGATGCTTGCCATGACCTGTACGAACAAGAAGAGCGTTCCATGAGTTGTTTGCATGCTGGCGGTGCCCCCGTGCTCACTCCGAGTAGCGAGGTGATGCCAGGCGTATATAGCCGCGCTAAATGATGTTCGCGATGTCGTTGCGGCTGTTGACGATGACGGGAGGTCGAACAATTGGCCAATGTTCGTACGGCGACTTGTCAGCAGAATAGACGTACTTTCACGAAGTAGGGAATCACCGTCACTGTGATTGAAGAAACTCGCCACGCGTACTTGACGAAATGTTGGCGCCGCTCCATCCACGGCTGTTATCGGCCCGAAAGCCGAGACTGAGATGCTTGCCATGACCTGTACGAACAAGAAGAGCGTTCCATGAGTTGTTTGCATGCTGGCGGTGCCCCCGTGCTCACTCCGAGTAGCGAGGTGATGCCAGGCGTATATAGCCGCGCTAAATGATGTTCGCGATGTCGTTGCGGCTGTTGACGATGACGGGAGGTCGAACAATTGGCCAATGTTCGTACGGCGACTTGTCAGCAGAATAGACGTACTTTCACGAAGTAGGGAATCACCGTCACTGTGATTGAAGAAACTCGCCACGCGTACTTGACGAAATGTTGGCGCCGCTCCATCCACGGCTGTTATCGGCCCGAAAGCCGAGACTGAGATGCTTGCCATGACCTGTACGAACAAGAAGAGCGTTCCATGAGTTGTTTGCATGCTGGCGGTGCCCCCGTGCTCACTCCGAGTAGCGAGGTGATGCCAGGCGTATATAGCCGCGCTAAATGATGTTCGCGATGTCGTTGCGGCTGTTGACGATGACGGGAGGTCGAACAATTGGCCAATGTTCGTACGGCGACTTGTCAGCAGAATAGACGTACTTTCACGAAGTAGGGAATCACCGTCACTGTGATTGAAGAAACTCGCCACGCGTACTTGACGAAATGTTGGCGCCGCTCCATCCACGGCTGTTATCGGCCCGAAAGCCGAGACTGAGATGCTTGCCATGACCTGTACGAACAAGAAGAGCGTTCCATGAGTTGTTTGCATGCTGGCGGTGCCCCCGTGCTCACTCCGAGTAGCGAGGTGATGCCAGGCGTATATAGCCGCGCTAAATGATGTTCGCGATGTCGTTGCGGCTGTTGACGATGACGGGAGGTCGAACAATTGGCCAATGTTCGTACGGCGACTTGTCAGCAGAATAGACGTACTTTCACGAAGTAGGGAATCACCGTCACTGTGATTGAAGAAACTCGCCACGCGTACTTGACGAAATGTTGGCGCCGCTCCATCCACGGCTGTTATCGGCCCGAAAGCCGAGACTGAGATGCTTGCCATGACCTGTACGAACAAGAAGAGCGTTCCATGAGTTGTTTGCATGCTGGCGGTGCCCCCGTGCTCACTCCGAGTAGCGAGGTGATGCCAGGCGTATATAGCCGCGCTAAATGATGTTCGCGATGTCGTTGCGGCTGTTGACGATGACGGGAGGTCGAACAATTGGCCAATGTTCGTACGGCGACTTGTCAGCAGAATAGACGTACTTTCACGAAGTAGGGAATCACCGTCACTGTGATTGAAGAAACTCGCCACGCGTACTTGACGAAATGTTGGCGCCGCTCCATCCACGGCTGTTATCGGCCCGAAAGCCGAGACTGAGATGCTTGCCATGACCTGTACGAACAAGAAGAGCGTTCCATGAGTTGTTTGCATGCTGGCGGTGCCCCCGTGCTCACTCCGAGTAGCGAGGTGATGCCAGGCGTATATAGCCGCGCTAAATGATGTTCGCGATGTCGTTGCGGCTGTTGACGATGACGGGAGGTCGAACAATTGGCCAATGTTCGTACGGCGACTTGTCAGCAGAATAGACGTACTTTCACAAAGTAGGGAATCACCGTCACTGTGATTGAAGAAACTCGCCACGCGTACTTGACGAAATGTTGGCGCCGCTCCATCCACGGCTGTTATCGGCCCGAAAGCCGAGACTGAGATGCTTGCCATGACCTGTACGAACAAGAAGAGCGTTCCATGAGTTGTTTGCATGTTGGCGGTGCCCCCGTGCTCACATTTTGTTTAGGCTCCGAATTACTACACGCGTGTGTTTATAGTTTTAGAACATGCCTTACTTTCAATTCATGTCCAGAAGTTGCCGAAAACAAAATAGTCCGGGGAGCCCGGGTGAACGCGCAAGATGAAGCACAATGACGCGACTAACATCACCCACCCGCGATGCCTGCGACTAGAGGTCTGCACAGGCCGATATTTAGAAGTCTGGCCCGTTGTCTATTGGGCCCGGACTTGCCCGCTGTCCGTTTCCGACGGCCGGCCCGGCATGAAGCTAATTCCATGGGCCAGCTGCGCCCAGTATGAATAGCTCACATATTGTGCGGCATGGCAGCTCGCTTGCCACTGCTACACAGAAGTTGATTATGGTACCTAATAGTAAATTCTGTAAGCATCTTTTTTTTTTTTTTGCTGGTAATATTAGTTGGACCAGTATATACAGCGCCAAAAAACGACAGGACAATCTGCAGGCATAGGAAGCTTGTACCAAACCTGCGTGGAAAGGACGGGAAAACGAAAATAACAAGCAGCAGTAAACAAAAGCATGTGTCATAGTTGAAAAGAAAGGGAAACGTCGCGACAGGTTCAGTGGACAAAGTTCTAAATTAACATCTCTTGCTGCGCACAACCGTAAAAAGAAAAAAAAAATATTGCTGTTTTTGCGGTGGTTTGCGAGAAATTTTCCAGGAAAAGCACCCCTCAGGGGATTTTCTTCACCCATATTGGGGATGGAGGCACTCGTACGTACAGATGGTTCACGGCAGCGAGGGTGCGCATTGTGGAGGTGCGTGTGTTGATGTGGAAAAGCAATGGTATGAAGGTGGCGCCAGGGACGAAAAGGAACGCCACGCCGCTAGTCCTCTGGAACAGCATTCGCTTTACGCACCGAACCGTACGAAAAAAATTCAGCTTTTCCACTCTGGTGAAGAAGGAAGAGCAGCGGAGCTGTAGCTTGTTCTCAACCGTGGCTTTCTATGCGAGCGATCTACTCTTCTTTCGCAAGGGAATCTGAAGCGCTCGAGACAGTGGAACTTTAGGCGATAGCGGCTTCGCGGCAGTTGCGGAACCATTCGCGCCGCTGGGCACATCGCCGCTCGTTCCGCTCTGCTTCCTCCTAGAGTTGCTGTATAGGCTCCCTACGGGAGCCAGAGTTGCGCATTTGTTTTCTTCGCGCCGCCACGCCGCTATTCGCCGAGATCCATCACGTGAGGAGCAAAGCATCCGGTGGCGTGCATGAAAGCCACCTTTACGGTCGCTCCGCCGACGTTTCTTTCGCCCCGGCGTATGGTCCCCTGCTTTCCGCCTCCTTTTCCTCCTCTCCTGTTTTCCACGCGCGGCGGCGCGCGCGGCGCCGCTATTCGCCAAATTTAGTCACGTGAGGAGCAAAGCATCCATGGCGTGCGGGAAAGCCGGCGCTACGGCCACTCGCCGAGGCTGAATGCGCAACTCTGCTACCGTAGGTAGCTATACAGGAACTCTACTTCCTCCAAGGTTTTCTGCCATCTACGAGCGACAGCGGCAACCAGTTGTCTGGTTGCCGCCGTCGCTCATAGATGGCGGTAGCTGTCCAGAGTTCGGCGTCACCATTTCTTCGCTGGTGGACACGATCCTGGGGAAACTAGCCCTTAACAGCTCCGCTGTAAAACACACACGCATATAGCAGGGGCGAGACAGGTGAAACAGGTTTTGGAGCAATTTTTGGAGCAGAAAAATCTGGATTTTGGAGCAGCTTAGGAGCCCGAAATTCTCGATTTGGAGCAGCAGTTTACGCATCTTGGAGCAACTTCGGAGCAGAAAGGTCTACAGTTTGGAGCAGATTAAGAGCAGAAAATGTTAGAGCAGCTTATCAGCAATTTAAATCATCAAAAATCTGATTTAAATCATATAAATCTGATTTTTCTTTTATAATCGTTATTTTTTCCACCCTGGTTCCAATAAGTTTGTTTTGGTGCGTATCGCACCAAAATAAAATAAATAAAAAATAAAAAAAAAACAGAAGGCAAACGCGAGTTTCATGCGCATAGATGAGGACAAGAAACACAGGCTTGCTGCAAAGTTAGGAGGGCACCAGCTAGGTACCTCAAGCTTATACGAACTGGTGCCAAAGCGCAATTCTAGAGAAAAACCTTTTAAAGCGGTGATTCGAGAGCATGGACAGGGAAGCACGGTTTACTACAACGAGACATCGATCGGACGCTCGTAGAAAGCACGCGTAGATAAAAAAAAGCTCACCACAAAAAGTGAGTCACAAGGTAAATAGTGATTTGGTAGAAAATCTATGAGCAGCACATGTACGCTAAATACGTGTGTGTGACCGATTCATTCGATTGGTCACGCACTGGAAGCACGTGTGGGAAACCGAAAGTACTCACGGCGACGGCGCCGTCCATTTTGACGAAAGGTTAGGGACACGAATGAACAATTACACAATGGAGGCGCTCAATGGCACTTATAAGAAAAGGTTTACTCTCAAAACGAAAGAAATACTCGCTCATCTTGAAAGCCTGTGCGTCGGACCTCCCGCGGTTAGACAGCGAGACCGCGTGACACCGCACCGCCGCACCGGTAGCATCACTGATCTCTATGACAATTGCTGGATCGCGCTTCCCCGCTTGTTCGCTGCAGCGCAAGTGAAGCCACCGGACTTCACTCGCTTGGGATACGACTTGCCGTTTTTGCTAGCCTTTGCTGCGGTTTTCCAGCGTGCTGTAGACACGTTTTCTACTCGTTCGTCGTCATTCGCCGAAGAAGTTTTTTGAAGACTGTAGATTCAAATGATGTTCTACTGAACTCGTTTTATTTTTCTGAGAGATTACACAAGAATAACGACATTAAAACTACGAGGAATGTTCCTGCGTCCTGACCGGGCGCTGCTCGCAAGGCGTCTGCCCTCTTCTTCTCTCTCCTCTCTTGCCGTGGGGGCGACTTGAGTTGTTTAGTCTACCACCACGGAGGTCTGGCCGACTGGCATGCAACCGGGCCCCCGAGCTGGTGTCGGGTATCCCCGGTGCGTGCCTGCCTCCTCCGCGGCTCGAGGGAGCGTGTTGCGGGGAAGACGGTGCTGTCGCTGCAAGCCTCTACATCACTCCCCCCCTAGTGGCACAGAACGCAGAAAGGTGGCACGAGCAGGAGAACTTGAAGTTTATGGTTCACGCAGGGAGAGTTGAAGCCTGTCCGGGTAGTGAACTTGCCGTCCGGAGCGTGTGGTTCTTTCCGGCTTTTTCGAGATAGGGAGCGCTCCCTGGTCTTGCGCGGGTAGAGGAGCCGGTGAAGAACGAGGCGAAAAATTTGTAGCTGGTGGAAGGATGGGGAGGGGGAAATCGGCGTCGGAAGCGGTGTTTACAAAAGCGGGCTTCAGGCGGTCGGTGCCGATTACTTGGTTGTTTCCCCTGATTGTGACCGTGAATTGTTTGGGTCCCCGTTTTACGACCTTGTAGGGGCCGTCGTACGGTTGTTGGAGGGGAGTTCGCACCGCGTCGTGTCGAACGAACACGTGTGTGCAGGTGTCGAGATGTGTGCTGACGTAATGGTCTCGACGAGCCGTTCGAGGTGGGGTCGCGCGTAGTCCTTCCATGACCTCTTTTAGGCGGGTCACGTAGCTTATTGGGTCGGACAAGTCTCTGTTGCTCGCTGGTGTGAAAAATTCGCCAGGTAATCGGAGTGTGGTGCCATAGACCAACTCTGCAGTTGTGCACGAGAGGTCTTCCTTGAGCGCTGTCCTGACACCAAGAAGGACGAAGGGCAGAACGTCAGTCCAGTCGGTGCGCTGGTGTGCTTTCAAGGCTGCCTTCATTTGCCGATGGAACCGCTCGATGATCCCATTGGCAATCGGATGATAGGCGGTTGTTTTCGCATGCTTCGATCCGAGCAGGCGCGTCAGTGAGTGAAGAGTGAAGAGAGACGCCTTGCGAGCAGCGCCCGGTTAGGACGCAGGAACATTCCTCGTAGTTTTAATGTCGTTATTCTTGTGTAATCTCTCAAAAAAATAAAACGAGTTCAGTAGAACATTATTTGAATCTACAACTCTGTGTATTGTTGAGACTTGCCGCTGTGAACACGTGGGAAATTTTACGAAAGTGCAGTGTCGCAGGAAAAAGGCACAACGCGTCGAAAGGAAGGGCTGGCGGCGTGTTCAAAGCTTCCTTGGCACGCCGAAGTGCCGTGTCTCTGTGCCTTCGCACGCTTGGATACCGACCAAGAACCGACGCCGTGTGTATGTGTTTAGTGAGTGCAATGTGCGTGAAGCTGTTCGTGCCTCTGGATCAGCGCCTTTTCCCCTCGCGGTTTAGGAACGAGCTTAATCCAGCGTCCACTAGCGACGGAAGATGGGGGGAAGGTACGTCTTTTTTTCGTCCTTAGACGATTTACACAATACCGTGCACAACAGCTCCTCATCACTGATCAGTGCTGGCTTATTATCAACCTACTTAATTGCACTTGACGTTTGAGCGCGGCTCGCCTAATTGTAATTGGTCAACAGATTGCACACGACCATATCGGCCGCGCTTCAAAGATTTTCATTCTCTCCGTCTTGTACTTTTGCTTTCGAAAACCCCCCTGGCTCCACAACGTTGCCCTATTCGTGCTCCCACGGAATCTATTAGAGTAGATTTGGGACATAGCCATGGTTAATATAGTACATAAGAACACGTACAGATCTCTCCCTTTTATTGATAGCAACTCGCCGGAACAGCTGGACGATCCAGAACTCCGTGGCCGATATATATAAATGATCTAAAGGCATCTACGCGCGACACACGTTCAGAACTTTGGCGCGGCGTCAATTCTTGACCGGTATCCAAGCGTGCGAAGGCACAAAGATGCTTCACTCGGCGTGCCAAGGAAGCTTTGATCACGCCGCGACACCGGCGACACGTTTTCGACGAGTTGTACCTTTTGATACGGCTTCACGCAAATTGCACTCGCTAAACACATTCACACGGCGTCGGTTCTTGGTCGGTATCCAAGCGCGCGAAGGCAAAGAGACACGGCACTTCGGCGTGCCAAGGAAGCTTTGAACACGCCGCCAGCCCTTCCTTTCGACGCGTTGTGCCTTTTTCCTGCGACACTGCACTTTCGTAAAATTTTCCACGTGTTCACGACGGCAAGTCTCAACAATACACAGAGTCTTAAAAAACTTCCTCGGCGAATGACGACGAACGAGTAGAAAACGTGTCTACAGCACGCTGGAAAACCGCAGCAAAAGGCTAGCAAAACGGGAAATCGTATCCCAGCGGGGTTTTGAGATCAGTGGGTAGCATGCAGTCACAAATAGTGATGGGACGAATCTTTATCCGAATCGAGATTCGGAGCCGAATCTGAAGATTCGGAAAGATTCGGAAAAGTAGCCGAATCTCAAGCGATTCGGAAAAGTTCGGAAAGATTCGGAGCGTTGCCATGGTTGCCAAATCACGTTGATGTGTGTTTCAACTTTTCATGATATTAAATTCAATAAATTGTACAAAGTGCACGAAATAATATTGCAATATGATATTAAAGTAATAAATAAAATGTTCCGCTTTTTTAATATTATTTTGGATGCTTATCGAGAACGGTAGCCTAGCCAGACATCGCGGAAAAATTGGTTTCGGTTCCGGATCACGACCCAAATAGGCATGTTGGTGCACGCACGTGGAAACACAAGCGCATGTTTTCATCGCCGCAAGAGATCGATGCCGTACATGCTCTTTGGTACAGACACATTTCGTGCCCATAATTACTATCGCAATGGCACACACCACATAAGTGAGTATGTTCAATTCGATTATCTCCAACGAGTGCCCACTGAGGTATTTCTATTGGAACACGGGAAACAATCTTAAACTCCTGGTTAATGCAGGCTTTCCGATTTAGTGTTTGTTTCCCAACAATGAAGTTGTGTTGGACACCTCTGTGTTGTGTTTATTTTTCATCAAATAAAGTTCATGCACACAAAACTTGCTGCCGAGAACGGAGAAAGGAGTTTTTATTTGCCACCGGTGCCAGTACGCGGCCTAAGTTGTGACGAGCAACATTCATCTCGCTCTCGCGCCTTACAGGTAAGACATACGCAGCTCTAGAGAAGGAGACGAATAATTTCCTTGCCTGAATATATATTTATTGTGCGTTGCGCCAGATTACATATAATACACAGCGTTTCGCTAGATTTTACCGATCACCGCGAAACCGCACAGAAAGCGAGACCGTGCATTTGTTAGGCCTACGTCAACCACACCGATCAGCTCAGCTCACTGATCTCAATGACAATTGCTGGATCGCGCTTGCCGCTCCCGCAAGTGAAGCCACCGGGCCTCACTCGCTTGGGATACGATTTGCCGTTTTTGCTAGCCTTTGCTGCGGTTTTCCAGCGTGCTGACGACACATTTTCTACTCGTTCGTCGTCATTCGCCGAAGAAGTTTTTTGAAGACTCTGTGTATTGTTGAGACTTGCCGTTGTGAACACGTGGAAAAGTTTACGAAAGTGCAGTGTCGCAGGAAAAAGGCACAACGCGTCGAAAGGAAGGGCTGGCGGCGTGTTCAAAGCATCCTTGGCACGCCGAAGTGCCGTGTCTCTGTGCCTTCGCGCGCTTGGATACCGACCAAGAACCGACGCCGTGTGAATGTGTTTAGCGAGTGCAATGTGCGTGAAGCCGTGTCAAAAGGTACAACTCGTCGAAAACGTGTCGCCGGTGTCGCGGCGTGATCAAAGCTTCCTTGGCACGCCGAGTGATGCATCTTTGTGCCTTCGCACGCTTGGATACCGGTCAAGAATTGACGCCGCGCCAAAGTTCTGAACGTGTGCCGCGCGTAGATGCCTTTAGATCATTTATATATATCGGCCACGGAGTTCTGGATCGTCCAGCTGTTCCGGTGAGTTGCTATCAATAAAAGGGGGAGATCTGTACGTGTTCATGGCTATGTCCCAAATCTACTCTAATAGATTCCGTGGGAGCACGAATAGGGCAACGTTGTGGGGCCAGGGGGGTTTTCGAAAGCAAAAGTACAAGACGGCGAGAATAAAAATCTTTGAAGCGCGGCCGATATGGTCGTGTGCAATCTGTTGACCAATTACAATTAGGCGAGCCGCGCTCAAACGTCAAGTGCAATTAAGTAGGTTGATAATAAGCCAGCACTGATCAGTGATGAGGAGCTGTTGTGCACGGTATTGTGTAAATCGTCTAAGGACGAAAAAAAGACGTACCTTCTCCCCATCTTCCGTCGCTAGTGGACGCTGGATTAAGCTCGTTCCCTAAACTGCGAGAGGGAAAGACGCTGATCCAGAGGCACGAACAGCTTCACGCACATTGCACTCGCTGAACACATACACACGGCGTCGGTTCTTGGTCGGTATCCAAGTGTGCGAAGGCACAGAGACATGGCACTTCGGCGTGCCAAGGATGCTTTGAACACGCCGCCAGCCCTTCCTTTCGACGCGTTGTGCCTTTTTCCTGCGACACTGCACTTTCGTAAAATTTTCCACGTGTTCACAACGGCAAGTCTCAACAATACACAGAGTCTTCAAAAAACTTCTTCGGCGAATGACGACGAACGAGTAGAAAACGTGTCGTCAGCACGCTGGAAAACCGCAGCAAAGGCTAGCAAAAACGGCAAGTCGTATCCCAAGCGAGTGAAGCCCGGTGGCTTCACTTGCGCTGCAGCGAACAAGCGGGGAAGCGCGATCCAGCAATTGTCATAGAGATCAGTGGCTCAGCTGGACCTGGGCGCGTGCCAGGGTTTACAATGACAGTACAGTACATAATATACGTTGAAATAAACAAGACGAAATCTGGTTATATGCAGGAACAGTATTTAAGAAGCGCACAACTGACCGCATTCGCGAGGTTTACGACAAGCTTCATGCTGCCGCCTGCATCCAGCGACGAATCTGACGAATCTCCGAATCTGCCGAATATTCGTCGCGAAAAGTTCGGAAATTTCCGAATCTGTACGAATCCGAATCTCCGGTGATTCGTCCCATCACTAGTCACAAATGCAACGAGGTAGGAAAATTGGGTATTACAGCTGAAACCTTCGAATCCGACGGTTGCTTGCGCCACCCTGTACCCGTGCCGTGTACTTCACTACGACGAGATTGAATGTTGCCAACCAAGCTTTCGTTTCCCGCTAAAGCTAGCGTCGCCACAAACTTTTTTTTTGTTGTTTCAGAGTTTTTTTTTGGCGCAGTGAGGCGCAATTTCGACCAATTTCGCGTTTTTGGAGCAACTAGGCGCAGAAAGTTGGGTTTGTATCGAAATGGCGCAATTGGCGCAGATGTCACACCCCTGATATAGACATCCTTCTGCATGTTTATCCCAAACTGTGGTTCCTCTCCCAGCCCCCGAACACACTTCAAAAAAACATGCCGCTGAAAAGAACAAAAAAGTATTGGCCGGCTTGACCCTCCCTCCCTCCCTCCTCCCCTCCCTCCCTCCCTCCCCCCCCCCCCCCCCCCGCCCCCTGTAGACTTGAATGCAAGGCCCGCACCGGGCCCTTCATGAATGTATTCGTAAAGCCAGAGCCCAGCTCGTGGCAAGCGGTTTGGTCCGTAGCAGTGCAGATCTCTACCTGTGACGCTGACGCCTCACCCGTTATGACTGGGCCGAATTCGCGCGCATGCTTCAGGATCTCGGAGGCCATGCACACGCACTCTTCTACACCGATTTTGCACTCGTTATTTCGCCGGTGATGTTTTCTTTTCGTCGCAGAACGGGAAACTTCAAGGGAGTTGAACAACTATTTCTTTTAAACCGAATCGCACATATGGCAGCTTCCAGCACCATTCCTGGTGCCACTTAAAAGGGGAGACGCGGGTTTTAAAATGGTAAAAAAACGCGAAATTTCACGTTTTTCAAAATTCACATGTTTAAATTAATTGTAGTCTAAGGTACCTGCCTGCAAAGTTTCAGTGTCGAATTCAATGTCTAAGCATGCAAAAAATGATGTTTACGATGTCCCCGCAGAGCCCTAACACAGCGAGTTCAATGAAAACAAGTGGAACTTGGCGCCCCGCGCGTTTCGCGATCGCTCGTCGGATCGCGGCCATCTTGGTCTTGTTGGAAAGCTGCTTATTTTCCCCACGTCCCCATTCCATTCGTTATCGCGACAACATCGGGGAACGTCTGCATTCCGCGGGTTTCGAAGGCCCCAATTACGATCGCTCATTGGCCGGCTAGCAAGGTGCCCGTAGAGCACTATATAGCTCCTACGGAGCAGAGTAGCGCAATCCTTTGAACCCCGTGTTTTGCCGACAACATGGCCGACAGAGCGGCTCGGCGCGAGTCACGTGGTACTCAGGGTTCCAGGAGGCGGCCTGCCCTATGGGAGAATACATGGAGATCGACATAACACGGCTGATTAAAAAACTAACGGCGAGTTCACATTTTTCAAAACTAGCCTGTCGTGAAATAGTAAAGCGCTAAACACTTTATCAAAGTTTTAATAATATCGGATGCGTGTGCAAATTTTGAGAAGGCAATTTCCAAGGCAATGGCGTTTGAAGCAGACGATTTTTGCTCGCAGCGGAGATGGGCTTTTCGGGTTGGCCGGAGCGGGTCACGTGAATGGTGTGACGTCGCCGTGTCGTCTGCTGCATGATGCCGCTCAGGCAATTTTTTAAAAAAAGTTACGTCCTTGTATGGCACAAAACTTATCGCATTTTATTCTAAAATGTTTCATTATTATGCCAAAAATGATTTCCATTCCGCACATCCCCACAAAACTGAAGAAACAACGATTTTCTCACGTTCTCCATGCATTTCTGACCGCAGTTGGAACCTCCGGGCGTTCGCCACTAGTCGCCGAGAGATGGCGTTCTAGATTGCGCCACTCTGCTCCGAAGGAGCTATATAGTGCTCTAGGTGCCCGTACGTCAGAGCACGCGCGGCGCCTAGCGCCCCTGCTATTGGCCTAAACGCGCCCCTCCGCTCTTTTAGAGCGCAGCTCTTAGGGGCCCGTTCCCGGCTTGAGCGGCGTCGCCGTCGGCGTAACCAAGGTCATCCCAAGGTCACGTGACCCCTCCCAAGGTCATCTCAAGGTCACGTGACCCCCTGAAGGTCACGTGACCCCTCGAGGTCACGTGACCCCTCCCAAGGTCATCTCAAGGTCACGTGACCCTTTGAAGGTCACGTGACCCCTCTGAGGTCACGTGGTCGCCTCCCAAGGTCACGTGACCCCCCGAGGTCACGTGACCCCTTCCAAGGTCATCTCAAGGTCACGTGACCCCTCTGAGGTCACGTGACCCCCCGAGGTCACGTGACCCCTCCAGGTCACGTGACCCCAAGGTCACGTGGGGGTCACCTTTGGGGTCACGTGGCCTTGAGGTCACCCCCAGGTCACGCCTCCCCGAGGTCACGTGACCCCCTCCCGAAGTCACGTGACACCCCCCCCCCCGGAGCATATTAAAGAATGAGGGGAGGAGGAGGAGAAGGGGGAGGGGTCTACCCTCCCCTCAGTACCCTTCACTCCTCCTCCTCAAGAGCTGCGCTCCAATTCGGCGTTACAGGGATTTGTATTTCTCCTTTCCGTTCCCGCGCTGGCGAGAGGTGCGTCGTCTGCTCCTGGGCTCGTCTCCGCCCGTGACCCGTCTCCTTTGTTTCCTCCGTGGTCGAGGGCACGTTTTAGTTCCCGTTTGCGCGCTTGCGTTGAACATTGTTGGTTCGTTTTCCTACGAAGTCGCGCGTGTTTTGTTTCGCTTCGAGTTCTCGAGATGCCGGACGACGCTCGGTTGAAATCGAGCACGCGGCAAGCGTTCGGAAGGAAGAGGAAGCGACCGTGGAACAAGAAGCCGAAGCTGTCTGCTGCAAGTGCGCCACCGCGATCGGCACCGCCGGATGCCTTGGATCTTCCGGAAACATCAGCCGGAGACATCGCGACTCTATGCAGCAGCGGCAGTTTGTCGAGCTTTGCGAGCGCGGTTCGTGTCGACACCGCATACTACACGGCCGAGCAGGCGCAACGAGTCGCACGATCGGACGAATGCAACCGTGCGCTATCGGAAAAGTCGGCGACCCAGCGCAAATCCGACCTTCTCGGCATCACCACAGGAGGCCAGACGCGCGACGCTGGGACACAGTTCATTGTAGTGGACATGAAAGCTCTCAAAGCATGGAGAAGGACAATCTGTGTTTGCGTAAGGCCAGCGCTGCCCACCAGAGCAGCAGCAATGCAAAGCAGAGGTTCTCCAGGCAACACCAAACTGGAATAGCTGGGGACTAGTCCTGGACAGCTGTGAGGGGCTCCCCTTTCAAGTGCTTCACGAACAAAGGCCCTTTTCAGAGCCAAACACAATCTGCTTTCGGAACGTGCAACCCTTGGTGCCTCCTCCCGTTGTCCCTTATAGAGTCTACTCATTCTTTGATAACTTTATTTTACATTGCAGACATTATTTCTCAGTTTTATATTTTTTAAAGGTTTTTGTGAACGGATTGCAGAATTTTTCATCTCAATTTGTTCAGATAGAACTATGCTTCATATTGCTGAACATTATTGCATGGGATCCCTTACTCAATTTTATGCAATGAGTGTCAAAACTTCAACTGCAATTTTCTCAGCTTCGCATTTTTCGTCTACATGCCTAGCCTTACGGTTGTTTTCACGAGATTATTCTTCGAGGATTTCTATAAACTTTATACCGTTGAATTCAGAAAGAAGTGAACTGTAGGGTGATGCTATTTTTGTATGACAGTATGGGCCCGAAATTTTATTACTAGTGATAATGTGACCTCATTAGGCTTTCTAAATAGAGTACTTGACCTAATTAGACTAGTTCTATACAATGACATATCTTTACAAAAATATAAATAGCATCATCTTGCATGACAGGTCTTTAGCTACAAATTCATATCACTTATGCAAAAAAATTCGTATTAGAAAGTTCCTTAATGAGTCGTAAGAAATGACCTAATTAGGCTTCATTATTTTCTTCGTAACTCAAAAAGTAATTGAGATATTGCAGAACTAATTGAATATTTGAAAAGAGGAAGCCAAAACACATATGCACACTGATTATCATTATAATCCATTAATAAACAAAAAAGTCGATTTTAGAACCAGTGTCTTGCGAGGAGCAACCATTGGTCGCCCTCGCGGCCAAAAAATGTTCACCTAACATTCTTATCCACCCTTCTCCCAGTGAATGGGGTCCCCAATCGCCGATCCAGAAGGGGTCAGCGATTGGGGACCCTTCATCCAGTCTTAACCTAGCTACAGGTTATAGTTAGGGTGTGTACTTTCCGGTGTTTATTTGTGAGAAAAATCGGCGGATGTTTTTCGGCGTTTGATTTTCAAAGCACCGGTGTATTTCGGTGGAAAGTCTCACGACTAGGCTAAAATCGGTGATTATCGGTGGAAAAAAATGCGATGGATCACAGACAGAGAGTTCCAATTTTATTCACATATTTCATACACTTCTTCTCTAGGAAGCATCTATTTTCACACTTGGTTATTATAGTAGATGCAAGCATACTTCGAGAGGCTTGCATCCGTCATGGCAGCACGTTCCTTGCGGTTCACAACCCGCAATTATGAAAACGCACGCTCCTGTACGACACGGGCGTTGGCAGTGTCTTTCAGGAACCACGGCAACCTCTGAATACAAGGCTTGCACCGACATAACTTGACCAGACACAATGGGGAAAGGGCACGTGAGAGCCTACCCTCCACTGCGTTAACTTTTCCACAAAAGGGGGCCATGGTAGACACAATAGGGGCAAGGCGTGTGAGAGCTTAGCTTCCAATGCTTTCACTAGACGCTTTTCACCCCCAGAAAGGTGGGCGGACTGACGCCACGTGCAAGCCATGTATAAACACTGGAAGAATGCAGGATCCACGAGATAACACGTTTGACGAACCTCTACGGGGAAGGGGTTTTGCTAGGTCGGAAACATGCAACGACCGGTGTTTTTCGGTTTTAACCAGGGCGAAAATATCCAACCACCGATGTTTTTTGGTTTTAACCAATTTTATATTTTCGTCACCGACGGATGTTTATCGGTTAAAACCGGAAAATACACACCCTAGTTATAGTGTCGACCACCACAATGGCAGGAC
>NW_024609846.1:103203-110703 GCF_016920785.2 Ixodes scapularis
AACCTAACCTAACCCAACCCAACCCAACCCAACCCAACCCGACCCAACCCAACCTAACCTAACCTAACCTAACCCAACCCAACCCAACCCAACCCAACCCAACCCAACCCAACCCAACCCAACCCAACCTAACCTAACCTAACCTAACCTAACCTAACCTAACCTAACCTAACCTAACCCAACCCAACCCAACCTAACCTAACCCAACCCAACCCAACCCAACCCAACCTAACCTAACCTAACCTAACCTAACCTAACCTAACCTAACCTTACCTAACCTTACCTAACCTAACCTAACCTAACCTAACCTAACCTAACCTAACCTAACCTAACCTAACCTAACCTAAGCTAACCTAACCTAACCTAACCTAACCTAACCTAACCTAACCTAACCTAACCCAACCCAACCCAACCTAACCCAACCTAACCTAACCCAACCTAACCTAACCCAACCTAACCTAACCCAACCCAACCTAACCCAACCTAACCTAACCTAACCTAACCTAACCTAACCTAACCTAACCTACCCTACCCTAACCTAACCTACCCTACCCTAACCTAACCTAACCTAACCTACCCTACCCTACCCTAACCTAACCTAACCTAACCTAACCTAACCTAACCTGACCTGACCTAACCTGACCTGACCTAACCTAACCTGACCTGACCTAACCTAACCTAACCTAACCTGACCTAACCTGACCTAACCTAACCTAACCTAACCTAACCTAACCTAACCTAACCTAACCCAACCCAACCCAACCCAACCCAACCCAACCTAACCTAACCTAACCTAACCTAACCTAACCTAACCTAACCTAACCCAACCCAACCCAACCCAACCCAACCCAACCCAACCTAACCTAACCTAATCTAACCTAACCTAACCTAACCTAACCTAACCCAACCCAACCCAACCCAACCCAACCCAACCCAACCCAACCCAACCCAACCTAACCTAACCTAACCTAACCTAACCCAACCCAACCCAACCCAACCCAACCCAACCCAACCCAACCCAACCCAACCCAACCTAACCTAACCTAACCTAACCTAACCTAACCTAACCCAACCCAACCCAACCTAACCCAACCCAACCCAACCCAACCCAACCCAACCCAACCCAACCCAACCCAACCTAACCTAACCTAACCTAACCTAACCTAACCTAACCTAACCCAACACAACACAACACAACACATGTCGTCGTAGCAGTTGAAGAACCTAACCTAACCTAACCTAACCTAACCTAACCTAACCTAACCTAACCCAACCTAACCTAACCTAACCCAACCTAACCCAACCCAACCCAACCCAACCCAACCCAACCCAACCCAACCTAACCTAACCCAACCTAACCCAACCTAACCTAACCCAACCTAACCTAACCTAACCTAACCTAACCCAACCTAACCCAACCTAACCTAACCTAACCCAACCTAACCTAACCTAACCTAACCTAACCTAACCTAACCCAACCTAACCTAACCTAACCTAACCTAACCTAACACAACACACCACAACACATCACAACACACCACAACACATGTCGTCGTAGCAGTTGAAGAAACAGACAGCAAGACCGTGTTGGCTAGATAAAAAAAAAAAGGTATCCTAAAGAAGATATATATATATATATATAACTCTTTTATACTTAGCTACGACAACTGCAACGACATCCAATTTTTTTTTTTGTCGTCGTCGTCGTCGTCGGTATCCTAAAGAAGATATATATATATATATATAACTCTTTTATACTTAGCTACGACAACTGCAACGACATCCAATTTTTTTTTTTGTCGTCGTCGTCGTCGTCGGTATCCTAAAGATATATATATATATATATAACTCTTTTATACTTAGCTACGACAACTGCAACGACATCCAATTTTTTTTTTTTTTGTCGTCGTCGTTGGTATCCTAAAGAAGATATATATATATATATATAACTCTTTTATACTTAGCTACGACAACTGCAACGACATCCAATTTCTTTTTTTTTTTGTCGTCGTCGTCGTTGTCGGTATCCTAAAGAAGATATATATATATATAAGGGGTTCCCGGGTCCCAAGTAGCGATGACCTGGAAAGAGAGGCATGCCTGATTGAAATAAATATGCGGTCTTATGAACGGCAACTACAACAACGACGTCGCCCCATTAAAAGCCACCCCCCAATTAACGCCCGCTATTTAAACGAGTAACCTAACCTAACCTAACCTAACCCAACCCAACCCAACCCAACCCAACCCAACCCAACCCAACCCAACCTAACCTAACCTAACCTAACCTAACCCAACCCAACCTAACCCAACCTAACCTAACCCAACCTAACCTAACCCAACCTAACCTAACCCAACCCAACCTAACCGAACCTAACCTAACCTAACCTAACCTAACCTAACCCAACCTAACCTAACCTAACCCAACCTAACCTAACCTAACCTAACCCAACCCAACCCAACCCAACCCAACCTAACACAACACATCACAACACACCACAACACATGTCGTCGTAGCAGTTGAAGAAACAGACAGCAAGACCGTCTTGGCTAGATAACAAAAAAGGTATCCTAAAGAAGATATATATATATATAATTCTTTTATACTTAGCTACGACAACTGCAACGACATCCAATTTTTTTTTTTTGTCGTCGTCGTCGTCGTCGGTATCCTAAAGAAGATATATATATATAAGGGGTTCCCGGGTCCCAAGTAGCGATGACCTGGAAAGAGAGGCATGCATGATTGAAATAAATATGCGGTCTTATGAACGGCGACTACAACAACGACGTCGCCCCATTAAAAGCCACCCCCCAATTAACGCCTGCTATTTAAACGAGTAACCTAACCTAACCTAACCTAACCTAACCTAACCTAACCTAACCTAACCCAACCTAACCTAACCTAACCTAACCCAACCTAACCTAACCTAACCCAACCTAACCTAACCTAACCTAACCTAACCCAACCTAACCCAAGCTAACCTAACCTAACCTAACCTAACCTAACCTAACCCAACCTAACCTAACCTAACCCAACCCAACCCAACCTAACCTAACCTAACCTAACCTAACCTAACCTAACCCAACCCAACCCAACCTAACCTAACCCAACCTAACCTAACCTAACCTAACCTAACCTAGCCTAACCTAACCTAACCTAACCCAACCCAACCCAACCCAACCCAACCCAACCCAACCTAACCTAACCTAACCTAACCTAACCTAACCTAACCTAACCTAACCTAACCCAACCCAACCTAACCCAACCCAACCTAACCTAACCTAACCTAACCTAACCTAACCTAACCTAACCTAACCCATCCTAACCCAACCTAACCCAACCTAACCTAACCTAACCCAACCTAACCTAACCTAACCTAACCTAACCTAACCTAACCTAACCTAACCTAACCTAACCCAACCCAACCTAACCTAACCTAACCCAACCTAACCTAACCTAACCTAACCTAACCTAACCCAACCTAACCTAACCTAACCTAACCTAACCCAACCTAACCCAACCCAACCTAACCTAACCTAACCTAACCTAACCTAACCCAACCCAACCCAACCTAACCTAACCTAACCTAACCTAACCCAACCTAACCTAACCTAACCCAACCCAACCCAACCTAACCTAACCTAACCTAACCTAACCTAACCTAACCCAACCTAACCTAACCCAACCCAACCTAACCCAACCTAACCCAACCTAACCTAACCTAACCTAACCTAACCTAACCTAACTTAACCAAACCTAACCTAACCTAACCTAACCTAACCCAACCCAACCCAACCCAACCCAACCCAACCCAACCTAAACTAACCTAACCTAACCTAACCCAACCCAACCTAACCCAACCCAACCCAACCCAACCCAACCCAACCCAACCTAACCTAACCCAACCTAACCTAACCTAACCTAACCGAACCCAACCCAACCCAACCCAACCCAACCCAACCCAACCCAACCCAACCCAACCCAACCTAACCTAACCTAACCTAACCTAACCTAACCCAATCCAACCCAACCCAACCCAACCCAACCCAACCCAACCTAACCTAACCTAACCTAACCTAACCTGACCTGACCTGACCTGACCTGACCTGACCTGACCTGACCTGACCTGACCTGACCTAACCTAACCTAACCTAACCTAACCTAACCTAACCTAACCCAACCCAACCCAACACAACACACCACAACACATGTCGTCGTAGCAGTTGAAGAAACAGACAGCAAGACCGTGTTGGCTAGATAAAAAAAAAGCACTTTATTGAACACGGCGCGTGGCAGTATATTCGTGATCGTCGAGGTAGGCATCAAATAAATTAATCAACGCAAGTGGATTAACCTTCTTGTCATACTTGAGCAATTGTGGACAAGTTTTCCACCTGTACCTAAAGATCCTGTGGTTAAACGCTGCAATGCGCGGAAAAGTCTCGTGGTTACTCAAAACAATCACGGGAGTGCGTGTTACAGTCATGTCGCTCGAATACTTGACCGCTACACTGTCTACATCACCCCCAAAAATTTTCTTTATCGTTTCAAATGCGCTCGATTCACAATTTGGTTCGTTCCAAATCAAAATGCGCTTGCCCACGGCATCTTGCAATGGAAAACTAGAATACTTGTTAAAGTTGTGTATAGTGCCCCTGTTTATATAAAAACTGACAACGGCATCAAAGAAAAAGTTTTTTCCAGCACTTGGAGGGGATACAATCTCCATGCAATTCTTCTTGGGTACGTGCCTTTCGAGTAGGTTATACAAGTTGGTTACAAAGTCTGGAACGTCGGGTCCCAATTGATATTCCAACAGCTCTACAATGGCTGCAAACGAAGACGGTACATCCATATAATATTGGCTAATGTTGCCATGTGGTGCGTCAAACAGAGGGTTAGTCTTTTGATACAGAGATATATAGTCCAAAGTGGTCCAGTTACACAATTGTTCATTCAAAACTTGAATGGCACGTTGCAGGCGCTTGTCGTCTAGGCGTATAAATCGCAAGTCCGCACGTTCTAACCACATTGGAGTTCGAGTAATGTTCGTCAGCGGCGAGACCGGGTTCTGGGAGAGGATGAGAAAGAGTGACTCCTCTGTATGGTGTGCTTTCTCACATCTTCTGGTTTGACGTGGAGTAGTTTCCGTTGCGTATACTTGCGAAGTGTTTGGATGGCCTCCAACACTTCGGGTGCAGTCGTCGCATGCACTTGGACCTTGAAATGCTCCAAATAATACCTCCACTGCTCCTGCGGTTCCACATCTGCAATGTCTTGGGAGTTCCAATACCTCAGCTCCAATGTGTTCGAGCCAACTGGTTCCTGCCACCTTAAGGTACTCCAACCGGCGGGGCTCTTTATTAAGATAGTCGACGAGGCGGAAATAGTCCCATCCATTGGTGTTACAAGACCAAACCGAAGAGCGATTTGGTCTTCTGCGGAACCCTGCAAAGGCGACACATCTACACGTTCCGTTGCTCCACGAGCAATCGTGGACGACGTGCAAGTGCGGCCGTCTACATCCCGAGAGGTGGAAGGAGATGGCGGCAAAGGCATATCCTGCTCTGGGTTCTTCAAGGCGCTTAGACAAAGTAAAATAAGACTCCTGAGCTTCTCCATATGATCCAACGGTAATGACATCATGCACAATTCTTCTTCGCTTTGGAACGCGTCGTAACTCTTCTGCCCATCGGGGCAATAGTGGAGGGGACTCGTGATGGTCGCATTCTCGCGTTGCCAATGTTCTTGGTTCGGACAAAATTTCTCCTGGTAAAATGTCCACGCGTCGATCAATTTCTTCAGTTTCGTCCAACTCTTGTATAGGGGAAGCGGCACATCGTGACTCATCTTCTCCACTGCTTTGTCCATCTCCTCCCTAGTAACGGACATTTCCCCGTCAAACATATATTCCAATAATACGTGTAGTGGTACCTCATCGTCATTCTCCTCGAGTCTGACTCGCTTCTTCTCTGGCATTTCCCGCTCCATCTATCAAAAAAAAAAAAATTTGGCAAAGTCTAGAGAGCATTCGAGAGGCAAAGTCGCTAAATTAAAAACTTAGTCTCAAAAATGCTCAATAGAGCAGAGTCAAAGTTTTTGCAGGCTCACCATCCAAGGGGGCAGTCCAGGCAGCAGTCCTTCCAGGCAGGCAGGCAGGCAGGAGGTCTTGTCCTTTCGAGTCCTCGGCGAAGACTGAATTTTCGAGCCGAAGGCAGCTCCTTTTATATCGTGCGGTTGGCCTTCGCGACCTGGATAAACCGGTTAGCGTCCTTGGCGACGCCCAAAACCAGTTCTGCTAGTTGCCTATATAATGAGCGAGCTAACCCTACTAAACCTCAGTCTACTACGACGACTCGGACGGGAAGGATGGAACCTCTGCCAGGACCAAGCAACAGCAGCACTAGTAGCCAGGCTGGTGGAAAGAAGGACGGAGGACTGGGGGCTAATATTCGGCGCATCTTATTGGTGAGTTGTCTACCTGTTAATGACTAATTAGTTGATTAATTAGTAATTAATTAATTAAAAAAAAATGGATGTCGTTGCAGTTGTTGTAGCTAAGTATAAAAGAGTTATATATATATATATATATCTTCTTTAGGATACCGACGACGACGACGACGACATGAAGATTGAAGATTCCCCCGTGTCCAGGGCAATCGAGTACTCCATGGATTTCAAGGAGGATTTTCTCCGATTGGTCGTCGATAAACTCGTCGAGTTTGGAAAGAGGGAAGTCGAAACACGCATGCATAAGGAGAGGGTAAAAGCGCAGAAGATACAAGAAGAAAATCTTAAGGAAAGGGAGATTTGTGCCAAGGTGCTTCGAGGCAATTACGATCATCTGGTCATTATTCGGAGAGAAGATGAAAGCGAAAATGATTACTGTCAGCGGATGGTACAAGCAATGGACGAAGAATGGGACAGAGTAATCAATTGGTTGACGAATAGCGAGATATGCAGGCGATGTGGGTACAAGAAACAATAAAAAGTTTCTTTATTATGGCTTGAATGGTACAGAGAGTAACTTGGCAGTTCCGGTAGATTCGTGATATGTGTAGTGGCCCAAGTGTGTTTGTCGGTTAGCTGGGATATACTTGTTTACCTTAGTTTTGGTAAAGTGTTGGTGGCACGCGCTGTTAATTTTTTGCATGGGCGATATTGTATCGTTGCTCGAGTGAAGCACCAGTTCTGTGTCCACCTAGAAAAATGCCGACACGTCTTGAAATTTATCGTTGCTGCCCGGAGAATCGATCGATTTTTTGCTTACTGCCAAAATTCCAAAGCCCATGCTAGGCTGCGCCTTGCTGCAATTGGGGGGATTGTGTATTAAACCCTGGTGGCTGTGTTCGCGCTCGATGGGCCTGTCGTACTCGCTGTCAAAATCCTCTCGCTGTAGCATTATTACGGAATTTTGCACGCTGGTGTCCTTGATTGTAGAGTCCAGGGTCGAAAGTTGTTTTCCCATTACGGTCGAAGGGGCGGCTATGTACGTG
>NW_024609846.1:115703-120703 GCF_016920785.2 Ixodes scapularis
CTCTCCGAGTTGATACTCGAGCAAACGTACCATGGCGTCGTACGATGCGGTCACGTCCATGTAATAAGCACTAATGTTGCCGTGAGGCGCGTCAAAAAGTGGGTTAGTTGTGGAATAGAGCTGAATGTAATCTAGAGTAGTCCAGTTGCACAGCTGCTCGTTAAGTACCTGAATCGCGCGTTGCAAGCGTTTATCGTCTAGTCGTATAAAGCGCAAGTCTGGACTGTCTAGCCATACCGGCGTTCGGATTATACTGTTTAGCGGCGAAACCGGATTTTGGATGATGACTCGGTACAGCGATTCTTCAGTATGTGCGTTTTGACGTCTTCTGGTTTGACCTGCAGTACTCGTTCCTGGGCGTAGCGACACAGCGTCTTGATCGCCTCCTGTATTTCTGGAGCAGTCTTCACAGGCACTTGTACTCGGAAATGCTCCAAGTAATGTTTCCACTGTTCGTGAGCTTCCACATCCAGTATGTCCTCCGTGTTCCACAGGCGCAGCTCCAAGGTATTCGCGCCAATCGGCTCCTGCCACCGCAAAGTGCTTGAGCCGACGGGGGTTTGTAGCAAGATACACGACGAGACGCCAGTAGTCCCACCCGGTGGCATTACTAGTCCAAATCGAAGCGCGATTTGGTCGACGGTGGATCCCATAGAAGGCAACGCATCGGCACGATCCGTTCGACCATGCGCAGTCGTGGACCACGTGCACGTGGGGTTTTCGGCATCCGTCGAGGTGAAAAGAGACGGCTGTGAATGCGAATCCTGACCGGGGGTCCTCAAAGCTTCGCGTGAGCGTTTGATACAGGCTCTCAGCTTCTCCAAGACTTCCAACGGGAATAACATCGTGCACAATTCTTCGTCTCTTCGGAACCCGTCGTAACTCCTCTGCCCATCTGGCTGGAACCGGAGGGGATTGGTAATCTTCATCCATTCCCGTTCGTGCTGCTCCTGATTGGGATATATCGTCTCCTGGTATTTGGTCCAGCGCTCTAGCAAGGTACGCAGAGAAATCCAATGGTTGGACATACTGAGTGGCAAGTCCTGAGTCACCTTCTCGACGAGTTCGTCCATGCTGTCCCTATAGACATGTGGACCATCAAACATATATTCTAGCAGAATATGTAGAGGTACCTGGTCATGATGATCCACCTTTTGACGTTTTGGCTCGGGCGAATCTCGCTCCATTGCGTCCTAAACAAGAAACGGCGTTTAAATTTCTGCAAGTGGCAAAAGGAAAGTTTGAATTTCCCGCCTTATGTCTGCGCCCGTACAAGATTCAAAGCTTGCCTAGTGTAGTACATCTAGGCACAGAAAGGAGAAAAATTCAAACAGGGCATAGTAAGATGGCTGGCTTACCTGGTTGTCGGTCTGCTTGTAGGTCCACCCGAGCCGTGCAGACTGATTTCGCTCGTATAGTGGGGCTTCTTATATACTCACTGATCATGTGACCTCCAGGGTTTTTCCGAAGGTCGTCTGTTGCTAGGAGGAAGCTTTTAACCACCTTTTCTTGGAATTTACTTGACATTGATTAATTCTGTCTGCTTTTTAACCAGCTTTTCCAGGAATTTACTTGACATTGATTAATTCTGTCTGCTTTTTAACCTTGACTAACTTTGTCTTTGCAACCAGCTCGGGTATATAAGACCGCACGGTACTTGGGACGACTACACCGACGACAAGGACCATAACAAGAGGCTCCCCCCCTGCAGGAGATAGCCAGATGGAAGGAACCGCCGAAAATCCAGTGAGTGTGGCCCGGGGGGCCAAAAATTTGACTTTGTCCAAATGGCCCGAGTGTGGTATCATTGAAGAGAGCTCAAAGAATGCTGCTTGGTGGTATAGTTTGTTTTTGGATTTGGCCCGGGCCAACTCTTTGGACCCAAATTTGGGCACCTAAATTTGGTCCTACCCAGTCGTGTTGGGTACCGTTCGATTCGTCTCTTTGAGCCCTTTCCAACGATACCAATGTCGACCAGGTTCGGCCCGGTCCAAATTTTGGCAGTTTTGCAAATTTTCGGGTGTGGCCCTACCCAGGCGTGTGACCTATCAAACGAAAGGTCTCGGCGAGTACTATCCCGCAATTCAAGTCTGGTTTCGCTGCGACCAATAGGAAGCGAGATGCAATTTTTCAAACGTTTGAATTTGGCGCCAAAGTGCACGGGTTGCCAGACTGCCTATATGAAAAGTAGATAAACTTGGCATAATTATTTTCTTTTAAGCCTAGGTTGGCGAGAGTGGTATCAATCGAAAGCTAAAATCCAGCTCTACGTAACGGTGCAAGTCTGGACATGCTAGGCCTAGCGGCTCCCTAGTTATCGTTTGTTGTGTCGGAGCTGTTGTCGGTGTTATTAAAAAAGTATATATATATCTTTTTATGCAGATCTACATCGACGACGACACGCCCGAGGCGTCCGTGGCAGAGAGGGAGTTGGATTCAAGAGAGAGGGCGTTGGAGCGAGCCGTGGCACTCAAAGACGCAGTTTTGACTGCCACCTGATGGAGGATTTTGAAAATGAAATTTTAATGGAACAAGAAAACCGGCTCAATTGCATGCTATCGGAACAAGCGGAGGCATTGCATGTGAGGTCATGAACGGAAATTACAATCATCTGAATTTAGTACAAGAAGAAGACGAGACCGAAGACCAATTTTTGGAGCGAGTAGAAAATGAGACGAGCATTGAATTGAGTAGAGTATACGGTTTTATTCAACAACTCGAGAACGCAATAAAAATTTACGGTTCAAAAGGAACGAGGTGGGATGATGTCTTGGGAAGGTATGTGTATTGGCCCAGGTGCGTCTGCCGGTTGTACGGCACGTACATGCCAAAGTTGGTCTTTTCATAGTGTTGCTCCTTTGCCGGGTAGCAAGTATCCATGGGATTAATCGTGACGATATCCGTGTGCAGCACAATTTCAGTGTCGACCTGGAAAAAGGCAGCAACTTCTTGAAACTTGTCCCCCGATCCCGGTTGGTCCAGATTCTTTTTAGATACGGCCATGATGCCGAAACCCACACTAGGTTGAGCAGCGTGCAAGTTGGGATGAGGTCCGAGTCCCTGGCGGCCCCATTCACGTTCGATTGGATTGGTGTACCGTGTAACTTCCGTGTTTAGGGAGAGTTTGGTTGCCGAGGAAACACCTGGAGGGTTCTCCTTGTCGTTGTCCAGGCTAGAGGCCGTCTTGGTCAGGCTGTCGACCGGTGCTGCAACATAGGTCCTGCTGTTGCCGCAATACGGTGGACAAGTCTTGATCCAAGCGTTTTCAAACTCGTACTCGTAGTTGATGATGGGTGTTCCAATGTGGCTCTTGAAGGGATACACGTTGACAAACTTGTTGGTGCGAGGAGCAAAGTTGGCACAGTGAATAAAGTCGTAGCACTTGTTGTGGCGTGGAACACCCATACACGTTGGTATCTTTTCCGACTTTGTCATGATCAGGTTTTCGTCCATGCTCATGCCCCAATACTTTTCAATGAGGTGTCTGTGGTCCGCGTCTTTAAACTCTGTGGGGTTGGATGTATACATGGCATTGTCTGCGCCACCGGGACCGGGAACGCACATGCCAGTGTCCAGAGATAGGTTAAGGCCCACTGCGCTCACGCCGTATACCATCATGTCCGAATTGACGGGTTGTACGACGCTGCTCCCAGTCTTCCATGGAGTGCGAATGCCGTGCGGTGTAATTTTGGCACTGCACTTGATGGCCTTGGTGTTGTCGGATAGCATATTGAAATGCGCCGGAGTCATGTAGAGGTACAGATATTCGACGGGTAGTCTGCTCATCGAGGTCTGGTAGCCCTTGTACTTGTAGCTGTGCGCATAGGTAATCTCGGTTAGCACTGTGACATAGCCCCAGGTGGTAAGTAGTTTACTGTCACGATGCACCCGAACCATTCCTTTGTCTCGGGGGATGCGCAAAATCTGCTGTACGACGACTCCGTCATTCGCAGCGTTACTTCCAACGCCGGCTCCTCCTTCGTTCCGCAAGGCTTGCGACTGCTCTTCTTCCTCGTTACCGGTGGTGCTATCAGCCCTGGCTCGCTCTCCGGAGTAGAGGGCCTGGTTGATGAAATTTTCGACGCTGCTACCGTAGAGCTTTTTAAATTCTGGTGAGCTCCCGCTGCATTCACTGTGACCACGTTTCCGTCCGGACATTGCTCCACTTCGTCCATAGAGGGAACGACCGAGTACCTTTTCTTCCACCAAATTCTTGAGACCGAGTCCCGCAGCACCGACTAACGAGTGGAAAGATCCTCTGTCGGCCCAGTCGCCCACAAAGTCGCGGATGGCGTCCTTGTCGGCTGCAAACACGTCCTGGTCGGTCTTTGCGTCCGAGTACCTCCTGTCGTGCTCCCGGGCAATAGAGTCGTCCTCGTCCACGGGCTCTCCGTTGTTTAGAGGATTCCCGGGTCCCAGGTAGCGGTGGCCTGGAAAGAGAAAGCGCATGCCTGTTTAAATCATCACACGGTCCATGATACATCAACAACGACAAAGCAGTCCCCCTAATAACGCGACTATTTCCTAACCTAACCTAACCTAACCCAACCTAACCCAACCTAAGCTAACCTAACCTAACCCAACCTAACCTAACCTAACCCAACCCAACCTAACCCAACCCAACCTAACCTAACCTAACCCAACCCAACCCAACCCAACCTAACCTAACCTAACCTAACCTAACCTAACCCAAGCTGCCACATTGTCGTAGCAGTTGTAACCTAACCTAACCTAACCCAACCCAACCCAACCCAACCTAACCTAACCTAACCTAACCCAACCCAACCCAACCCAACCTAACCGAACCCAACCTAACCCAACCCAACCCAACCCAACCTAACCTAACCCAACCCAACCCAACCCAACCCAACCTAACCCAACCTAACCTAACCTAACCTAACCTAACCTAACCTA
This sequence comes from Ixodes scapularis, assembly GCF_016920785.2. NCBI lineage: Eukaryota > Metazoa > Arthropoda > Arachnida > Ixodida > Ixodidae > Ixodes > Ixodes scapularis. The sequence goes on from NW_024609846.1 coordinate 120,618, forward strand.
ACCCAACCTAACCCAACCCAACCCAACCTAACCTAACCCAACCCAACCCAACCCAACCTAACCTAACCTAACCTAACCTAACCCAA
>NW_024609846.1:125703-158203 GCF_016920785.2 Ixodes scapularis
TGTGAATAAAAATGCTAAATGCCGTTTGATTGTGATTTTAACGCCTCCTGTGCCAGTGCCAAACATTAGATGCAATAAAGGGACACTATAAAAATTTGAACGACTATAAAGACATCACAGAAAAAAACGGCGGTCACATGTCCATAGCATGGCAGTAGCTATGTTCATAGGGGTATCTGGATCAACAGGATGATGTCTCAATAATGATTAACATCTAGCCTCCTGTTTACTACTTGTAGACACCTACTGCCATTTGCCAATAATATGCCTTTCAAAAGGCAGTACCATTTTATAGGAGGTGGCAATATTGCACTGCCTTTGAGGGCACCAGACTGACAATAGAATGACTATAAAATGATATACAGATATTCTATAAACACTTGTCAATAAAAACGCTAAATGCCATTTGATTGTCATTTTAACGCCTCCTGTGCCAGTGCCAAACATTAGAGGCAATAAAGTGACACTATAAAAATTTGAACGACTATAAAGTGTGGGTCGCTACCTGATCGACGCCCGATCGGGACGTGCCTCGCTCGCTCCCCAAGAAGTCACCGACACAGTGCGTGTTCAAAAGAGTTTACTCAAACTCACGTCGTCTGCGAGCCGCTCGTCGCTGTCGTCCCAATGACCTCCCTGACCGGTCCCTTTCGAAGTCGGCAGCCCAAGACCCCTTCCTAACCTAACCTAACCTAACCTAACCCAAGCCAACCTAACCTAACCCAACCTAACCTAACCGAACCTAACCTAACCCAAACTAACCTAACCTAACCCAATCTAACCTAACCCAACCGAACCTAACCCAACCTAACCTAACCCAACCTAACCTAACCCAACCTAACCCAACCCGACCTAACCTAACCCAACCTAACCCAACCCGACCTAACCTAACCCAACCTAACCCAACCTAACCTAACCCAACCCAACCTAAACTAACCCAACCAAACCTAACCTAACCCAACCTAACCTAACCCAACCTATCCTAACCCAACCCAACAGAACCTAACCTAACCCAACCCAACCTAACCCAACCCAACCTAACCTAACCCAACCTAACCTAACCTAACCCAACCTAACCCAACCTAACCCAACCCAACCTAACCCAACCCAATGCAACGCATCCTAACCTAACCCAAACCAACCTAATCGAACCCAACCCAACCCAACCAGTAGGCACCGCCTTTGAGGGCAGAGCAATATTGCCTGACAATAGAATGACTATAAAATGACATACATATTCTGACAATATGACATACATATTCTGACAATATGACATACATATTGTCAGAATACATACATATATACATAAAATAACACATATTCTGACAATATGACATACATATTGTCAATAAAAACGCTAAATGCCGTTTGATTGTCATTTTAACGCCTCCTGCGCCAGTGCCAAACATTAGAGGCGATAAAGTGACTATAAATATTAAACGACGGCTATAAAATAACACAGCGAAAACGACAGTCCAGTAGCTATGTTCAAAGGGGTATCTGGGTCAACAGGATGTCTCAATAATAATTAACAAATAACTTGCTGTTTCACACTTGTAGACACCTGCCAATAATATGCCTTTCAAAGGGCATTACCATATTATGGGAGGTGGCCAATACTGCATTGCATTCGAGGGTACCAGACTGACAATACAATGACTATAAAATAATATACAGATATTCTATAAACACTTGTCCAAAAAAAGGCTAAAATGTACTTTTGCCATCTGTCTTGTCAATAAAGAACTTCAAAAATATTTTTTTCCATTTGATTGTCTTTTTAACGCCTGCTGTGCCAGTGCCAAACATTCGAGGCAATAAGGTGACAATAAATTTGAATGACTGCTATAAAATTACAACACAGCAAAAAACGGCGGTCACATGTCCATAAAATGGCGGTAGCTATGTTCATGCGGGTATCTGGGTCAACAGGATGATGTCTCAATAATGATTAACATCTAGCCTCCTATTTGACTACTTGTATACTGCCATTTGCCAATAATATGCCTTTCAAGAGGTGGCAATATTGCACTATATTTTAGGAGGTGGCAATTATAGGAGGTGGCAATATTAAGAGTGGCAATATTATAGGAGGTGGCAATATATAGGAGGTGGCAATATTGCACTGCCTTTGAGGGTGCCAGACTGACAATAGAATGACTATAAAATGATCTAGAGATATTCTATAAACACTTGTGAATAAAAATGCTAAATGCCGTTTGATTGTGATTTTAACGCCTCCTGTGCCAGTGCCAAACATTAGATGCAATAAAGGGACACTATAAAAATTTGAACGACTATAAAGACATCACAAAAAAAAACGGCGGTCACATGTCCCTACATGGCAGTAGCTATGTTCATAGGGGTATCTGGATCAACAGGATGATGTCTCAATAATGATTAACATCTAGCCTCCTGTTTACTACTTGTAGACACCTACTGCCATTTGCCAATAATATGCCTTTCAAAAGGCAGTACCATTTTATAGGAGGTGGCAATATTGCACTGCCTTTGAGGGCACCAGACTGACAATAGAATGACTATAAAATGATATACAGATATTCTATAAACACTTGTCAATAAAAACGCTAAATGCCATTTGATTGTCATTTTAACGCCTCCTGTGCCAGTGCCAAACATTAGAGGCAATAAAGTGACACTATAAAAATTTGAACGACTATAAAGTGTGGGTCGCTACCTGATCGACGCCCGATCGGGACGTGCCTCGCTCGCTCCCCAAGAAGTCACCGACACAGTGCGTGTTCAAAAGAGTTTACTCAAACTCACGTCGTCTGCGAGCCGCTCGTCGCTGTCGTCCCAATGACCTCCCTGACCGGTCCCTTTCGAAGTCGGCAGCCCAAGACCCCTTCCTTTGTCTTCGTTCCCCTTTTAAGACCTTCCCAAGTCCTTGTCCCGCCGACCGTCCAATCGGGAACCTTGCTGCGAACGACCCTCCAACGTCAGCGCTGGGTGAGGGGGCGCTTGCCCCATCCCTCCCGGAGAGCTCGGACGTTCCGCGACTGGACGGCGACGTGAAACGGGAAGGTCACGGGGAACGAAGGAGCGCCCGGCAGCACGGCGACAGGGACCGGCGAGGTCACGGAGCGCGGAGGAGCCAGGGAGAGGGTCCCCACACCTCCCCTCCCTCAAGGCTCGGACCCCGGGGGGCCTGAGTCGGCGAAGGGTGGACGGTCCCCGGCCAGGAACCCCTCCAGCTCCGCCATCACCGTGTCCTCGGCGGGCGGAGGCGGAGGCGGGAGGGGTTCGGCCGGGCAGGCGAGTGGCGCCAGCGGGGGCGGCAGCGTGTCCGAGACCGCGGTGGCGGCGGTAGAGGCAGCGGCGGTGGAGGCTGCAGAGGTGGCCCCCTCCTCAGGAAGCTCCCGGGCCGCCGGGCCCAGGAGGTCGGGCCGGTCCCTCTGGAGGAGCCGCAGCGCCGCCTCGACGCACGTGGGGGGGCCCACCGCCCTCAGCAGCTCCTGGTGGCGTGGGCTGGCCTCGTGGGTCTCGCGGTGAACCACCGGCACCCGGCAGAGCCAGCAGGGGTCCTGCAGGGCCGGGGCCAACTCGAAGGCGGGCAGCGTGTGCCCCAGGAAGGGCGGCGGGACCTCGACACCGGGCGTGTCGTGGACCGGTCTCGGCTGGTCCCGCCAACGCTGGCGGGACACGAAATGGAGGTCCCGCTGCCCGTCCCATGTCGTCCAGGTTGCCACGGTGTGGCATGGCCGCCGGCTCCAGGCCCGTCCCCCCTGCGGTGACGGTCCCTCTCTTCTCCTGGAAGGAAGTCGTGCGGGTCGAAGAGGCCTGCTCGAGCCTGGTCCTCCCCGCGCAGGCGGGCCCGACCCACTCTGCGGTGTGCCAGCGCGGTGGCTCGCGGAATCCGCGGAGCCCGCCTGGCGCTGTCTGCACCCAGCGTCCGACGCCCGATCGTGGGGCCACCTCCATGGTCGCCGACCTCGGGAGTCGGGCCGCCTCGACCCGGGGCGCCCACCCCAGGTACTTGGGGGAGCATTAGCGCCCCCGTTCTGGCCTGGCGGGCCTCCTGGGAGGGGTCGTCCCCGTCCAGCGCCGGCACGTGCTCGGCGTCCGGCGTCGTTCCAGAAAGGCATTCTGTGGGGAGGAAATTCAGTTAAAAACACAGAAATGAATTAAACCCTGCGCCGCAGATTGTAGTGACGGCAGAAACTCCTGTTAGAAGTGAGCTCGCCGACAGTGTCATGCACCGTCCGGCCAGCGCGCTCCATCCGTGCTCCGGACTGCGTCTGCCGTCCGGCCGAGACGGGGCTTTCCCCATCCTCATCAGCCGCTTCTCGTCCATCGCCGTCCTGGTCGCGAAGGTAGTACACCTTTAAATCGGTCACGTGAACAGGGCCAGACTCCTCGGTTGTGTTCGGCCGAGTGAGTCTGTACGTAAGCCGCGACACTCGCGTACTTACCTCGTAGGGCCCATCCCACTTCGGAGCCAGCGATGCTGCGAATCCGCAAGCTGCATTACTCAGTGGGTGCATTCTCCTCAGAACCAGGTCTCCGACGTTGTACTCCAGGTGGCGATGGTTCTTGTCGTACTGCGCCGCCTGCTCGATCCTTGCGGCATCGAGGTTCTCTCTAGCGTCGTGCAACGCGCCCGTCAAGCGGCTTTTGAGCCCGGCCGCGTACGTAGAGAGTGGGCGACCCGATGCCCCGTCGCTGTTTCTTAACCCGTTCTCTAGTGGAGACGGGAGCTCCTTACCCAGGTTCAGGAACGCTGGTGTAAACCCGGTTGATCGGTTCACTGACGTCCGAATGGCGAAACCCATCTCGACGATGTGTTCGTCCCAGTCCCGGTGTCTCTCCGTCAGCGCGATCAGCATGCTCTTCAGGTTGCGATTCACTCTCTCAGTGATATTGGCCTGAGGATGGTACGGTGTCGTCCTCTTGTGCTTAATATTGAGGGCCAAGCAGGAGTCCACGAAGACTTTACTAGTGAAATAACTAGCATTATCGCTCACTAGACATTTGGGCGTTCCGAAACGCAGGAAAGTGTCTAACAACTTTTCCCAGATTCGCTCCGAGACCAGTTTTCTCAAGGGGTACAGCTCCACCCAAAGTCAAAAAGTCAAATTGGACGTTTAGTGTTTATACAGTGTAAGGTTGGTCTGCCAGGATGAGGCGACACTGGTTTACACTGTAGATGAGCAATTTCGCCAGTGCAGTACGACTGCTAACCTGGGGTCTTTAACGTGCTCACGCAGTAGTGATACACGACCGCACGCCGGTACGATGCTCATCCAGATCGAAACGGGCAGGGGTGGGGCTCGAACCCAGGATCCCTGGGTTCTGCAGCGCGAGCTTTCGCTCCACGCGCGTCGAGCTGGGTGTGCGCTTCAGGCCACTTGGCCACCGATCCCCCCTACAGCTCCACCCACTTCGAGAAATGGTCAGTGACCACCAAAAGGTACTGATTTCCCCGAGGACTCCTCGGCAGCGGGCCAGCGATGTCGCACGCGACTATCTCCCACGGGTAGTGACTCATCACCGGCTGCATCAACCCCGGAGGTTTCCCGCCTCTCGGTGTCGCCTTCTGGCAAGCTGGACAGCTACGACAGTACCGAAATACGTCCTGCCTCATTGCCGGCCAGGTCGCGACGCGACATAACTTTTGAAAAGTCTTGCTGCCGCTGCCATGACCGGCCAGAGCCGAGTCGTGGAAGTATCTGATAAACTTCCTGCGTAGCTTCCTAGGAATCACCACCCTGAAGGGAGGGTCGTTCCCCTCCTCTTCGTCGATCGCGGGGATATAGCGGAGCAATAACCCATCTTCGCCCAGCAGATACGAATCGAACGGCGCGCCGATTCGTCCGTCAGTGTTCCCGGTGTCAACCGCAATTTCCGCAAGTTTTCCCAACACCCGCTGACAAAATCCATCTGCTCCCTGGGCCTCGACAAGCTCTGCCTTGCTTACCACTTCCCCCAAGCCACGATCCTTTGCTCCCTCGTAGAGTGACCCACCGCTGCTACGAACTCCGGCTGCTTCCCCTCCTCCCAGCCATTCTCTCGCTTTCCCGCGATCGCGGGGGGCTTCTCCCCCGCGCACGGAGGTATTCTCCCTCCTCTCCCGCGCTCTTCGCCCCCCAACGGTCGCGTCTCCTCCTCCCGACCACCGTCCTGGGGCGCCCGAGAGAGCGCGTCCGCAACCTTGTTGCTCGAGCCCTTTCGGTATTCGACAGTGTAGGAGTAGCGCTGCAGGGTCAGAGCCCAGCGAGCCAGCCTTCCCGCTGGCTCCTTCAACCTCTGGATCCATGTTAGCGCAGCGTGATCCGTCTGTATGACAAAAGTCGTATTGTCTAGATAGAGATCGAACTTTTTCAAAGCGAACATGACGGCCAGCCCCTCCTTCTCCGTTACGCTGTAGTTGCGCTCGGGCGGTGTAAGCGTTCGGCTCGCGAAAGCCACAGGGCGCAACTGCCCATCGTGCTCCTGTAACAACACCGCTCCGACACCGTAGTCGCTCGCGTCCGTCTGTACGACGAAATGCCGGTTTAGATCTGGTAAATGTAAGCTCGCTGTATCAGCTATTGCCTTCGCGAGAGACGCGAAAGCCGCGTCGTGCTCCCTCCCCCAGATCCACCTTGAGTTTTTCCGCAGCAATTGGTTCAATGGCTGTGCTAGCTCCGCGCATCCCGGAATGAACTGCCCATAAAAACCGACCATCCCTAGAAACCTTTGAAGGCTCTTTACGTCATGCGGCGCTGGATAATTGAGGATGGCCCCCAACTTATCGTCGTTCGGCTTCAACGTACCGTTGTCAACGATAAAGCCTAAGAGATTAACCCTCGAGGCTGCGAGCTGTACCTTATCTGGGTTGATCGTCAACGCAGCCTCCCACATTCTACTCAGAACGATCTCAAGATGAGTTAGGTGCTCTTCGAACGAGTTCGAGAATACTACGACATCGTCCATGTAAGCCATGGCAAAGTTAAACTTCGCGTCCCCCAGCACGATGTCCATCAGCCGCTGAAAACTAGACGGCGAATTCGATAATCCGAACGGCAGGCGGGTAAACTCAAACAACCCCCTGTGACAAGTGAACGCTGTCTTTTGGACGTCGGCTGGTGCTACTTGGATCTGCAGGAAGCCTCTGCTGCAGTCCAGCGTGGTAAAGACCTTCGCGCTACCCAGCGAGTACATGATGGACTCAATAGATGGAAAAGGATACGCGTCCCTTTTGGTCATCTCATTGAGTCGGCGGTAGTCTACGCAAAGACGGGCTGTCCCGTCTTTCTTCGGCGCTAGCACTACCGGAAATGCCCACGGGCTTTGCGACGGCCGTACGGCCCCCGTGTCCAACATTTCATTGAGAGCCTTATCTAGGAGAGCTCGCTTGTGCACACTCAGCGGTCTGGGGTTACAACCCCACGGCCTAGCGTCTCCCGTGTCTATCTCATGTTGTAAAACATGCGTGACTCCCGGCCTCTCAGTAAACATAGCTACGTGTCTAGACAAAGCGTCCGCTAATGATCGCCTTTGTTCGGCCGGCCCGTCGAAAGAAGCCACGATCTGTTCAACGTTATGTGGTACGGCCCGCGCAGCTAACACCTGCTCCTCGCGCAGCCTAGCGAGCGAACATTCCGATCCCTTCCCCAAACTAGGTGGGGCTACAAAGGGGATGAGAGGGGTCAGCGGGTTGTAGTGGTACCCGTTATTCTTTAGGTCTAGAATGATCCCCTCTCGGCAAACGAAGTCCAGTCCCAAAATAACTGGGATTGACATGCCCGGCAGGTAAACAAAGCGCTGCCTCCTTCGCTTGCCGTCGAGGCCGAGGTGAAGGCGAACTGCGCATTGCGGCTCGGCCGATCCTGCCGCTAAACGCAACGGAGTTGCAACTTCGCACATGCACAGGTTTCTTTTGCGGCAGTCCGTGTACACGGAGTCTCCGAGAGAGAGGGTTGAGCCGGTGTCGACTAATGCTAGATAATCTTTACCACCGATCTCTACCCGCACGTACGGACCCCTTTCAGGTGTCGAGTCCTGAGCCCGACATGCCGACGGCGCGAACGCTACCCGATCGCTGCCCGCGACTTCCGCCCCGTCGGCGAACTGACCCGGGGCCTCGGCAGCGGCCGGCAACCTTGATTCGGGCAACCCGATTACTGGCGCCGGCCCCGCGCGTTTTCCGAGTATCCGGATTCGGCCGCTGCCCACGTGCATTGCCGCCTGATGTGCCCAGGCTGGTGGCACCTGAAGCACCTGACTTGGGCGCGGTCGTCGCGTGCTACAGTTGATCTGTCGCTAACGGCACGCGGCGCGCCGCCTCGCCGAGCGCTGTTGTCGCTGCCGCGAGCGTCGTAACGCGTCACGTCTTCGCGGTATTCGACCGCGCCGCCCCCCCCACGGGGTTGCGCCCCGGCTGAGTGTGCGCTGGCTACCCTGCGCCTTTGCTCGAAGCCGAATGGGTCGAGGGCCCGAGGTGGAATGGCTCCGCCATTCCCGCGATCCGCGACGGCCACGTACGCCGTCTGCGACTCGACGTAACCGTCCGCGGCGCGTCCCGTCCACGCGCAACCCGGCTCCAAGGACTCCTCGGCTCTTGGAGGGGGCCGATACTGCAGCTCAGCGAGCAATCCCGCTTGAACCGTGCGCGCCTCTCTCGCCAGTGCTTCGAGGTCTGCGAAATCGCGTCCTCGAAGATACGCCTTAAATCTGGGGTGGCACTGGCGGATCGCCCTCGCTACTTTCTCCGCGTTAGGCGCGGAGGGTTCGGCCCACGAGTAGAGCTCCTGGAGTGTACGGACGTACTCCACGAGGCTCTCATCCGGGTGCTGAGTGCGGCTCGCCAGCTCGTCGCGAATCCGCATCTCGTAGTCGGGAGGAAGGAATTCCTCCCGAAACCGCGCCCGGAAGTCCGCCATTGATTGGAACGGCGTTTGCAGCCGTCTCCAACACGCTTTCAGGAGGAAAGCAGTGTTCTCAGTGCGGGTACACCACTCACACAAGTGGAACATGACCAGCGAGAACAGCCGATTGCAAGGTATGTGGACGCAAGGGACATTTCGCGCGGGTGTGCCGTACCAAAAGGAAACAAGTTTTCCTAGAGTCTAAACAGAAAACTGCTCACCAGAATGTCAGGCAGCAGCATGAACAGGTCAGTGACGATGATGACACCTCCGTGATTAGTGCTGTAGCACACTCAACAAAAGCCTGGGAAGCGGAAGTGTCCATTGAAGGTCAGCCTGTGAACTGCGGGGTTGACACAGGGGCTGACTGTTGTGCAATCTCTGAGAGACTGCTTCGTACTCCAACCAAACGCCCAGCTCGAGAATGCAGTGTACGCCTTAGTTCTTTCTTTGGGCATGTGCAGACTGCAAATGGCAAGAGAACTTTGCACGTGCAGCACAAGGGGTGTGTCTCGGACGTCGACTTCTATGTTGTAAAACAGGAGGTGCCTACGACTCTAAGTGGAGTGGTATCGGAAGAACTACAGCTTCTTCGAAGAGTCGCATCCCTCCAACCAAAGAAAACTGATCTTCCTAAGAAGTATGAAGATGTCTTTGAGAAACTGAGAACAATCAAAAGGCGGGAAATACAGTACAGTGATGTGATTGGCCTAAGCCATTTTGGAGCACCTTTTGGAGCAGCCAAAACAGTGTTTTGGAGCAGCAAAAGTGGCCTTTGGAGCAGCCAAAACAGTGTTTTGGAGCAGCAAAAGTGGCTTTTGGAGCAGCCAAAGCAGCATTTCGGTGCAGAAAAGGTGGCTTCTGGAGCAGATATTCTTAGAAAAACAAATATATGTTTTAAGTGCTGGACAAACGAAGGGCACTTTGTGTTGTGACGTGTTCTGATGGGACGTGTTGTGACGGAACTCGCTGCTTTTGTTTTTACAGCCGAGACATCCGTCCCACAAGTATACAGTGCTGTAAGCGTTGCAAAGCAAATTAAAAAAAAAAAACTTTGCCATCGTTTTATTGGTTCCTGACGAGCCAGAGTTTTATAAAAGGTAAGAAAACGTAAAATGATGGATTGCAAGCGTCCCGGCTGGTGCCTCTGTCGTGCAATCATGTTCGCATGCACGTGAGGGCAACTTCGGCAGGCTTGCAGTTGCACGTGCTTCGTCGCGCGAGCGGAGGCAATGGCTGTTTAATCCAAACCGAAACCATGCCACTCCGCTCCGTCGCTAACTGGTTCCCAAAATAGTATGCAAAATGTAATTGTCGAGCACACAACAATAAACAGTCCAGCGGAACGTGCTTGCCAGGCCGGCATCCGATGTACAGGCTAAAAACACAGAAAAAAGGAACCTGATTATATTCCTAACGAGCGTGTCGGTAAGATGTACTAGATAACAGAAAGTATAAAACAGAGAGAGGACGAAAGACAGACAAGTACATTCTTTCCTGGGCGCATCGATATAAGACATCGCGAGCCAGGTCCAAAAAGTTGTTGAAACGCTTTGTGCAACGACTGAACTCGTGACAAACAAGCGCGATGTGCGGGTTCAGTGTGCAGATATTGCCTTCTTTGCTTTCGCTCACTTCTCTTCATCAACTTTCTTTCGGGGCATATTTTTCACGTACCGGGGTCCCTTTCGAAAGAAACCCCACCGAGAGAAACCTAAATAATCAATACTTCGCAAAGCAGCCTTAGAGTTAAACAGGGATTTTTGTAGCAGTGTATGATTTAAACAAGAACAAGAATGTCGATCCATTTCAGTTTAGAGAGCGCCATATCTGCAGCGATGTGGGGACGGCAACGCACAGCGTCGCGCGACCACGGCGACTGTGGTCGCGCGAGTGCTTCAACTCACAAAGTGACCCTCGCCGCGCAAAAACGTGGTTTTGATGGTTTTGTTTTACAGCATGACGGCATGCCCGGCACCCGGCACACTAAAGTCGGACCGTCCGCGAACGCCCGCGTCTATCGTTGATATATATATTTTTTTTTTTTTAACGCGAGAGGCGATACGAGATGCTTGAGACGACGAGAGCGCGAAACGCGAGACGGTGGGAAAAACCGTGCAAGACCGGATAGACAATTGATGCAGGGTAAGTAGAACGATGTGTCGGGAGGCCGCTTGCGCCACCTAGCTCACGCAAGCTCAATTATAGTTCTCAGTATAGTTTCGGTTTGGAAAGGCGACCAAAATTGGCCCTTTGGCGCAGGCTTGGCGCAGATTACCCATATTTTGGCAAAACGAAGAGCTCTTACCTGTGCACCTTTGCAACCCCTTTTGGAGCGTCCAAAAGGGGTTGCAACGGTGCACAGGTAAGAGCTCTTCATATCCAGCTGAATTTGCCAAAACCCTGTAGAGGCATCCAGAGCTGAGAAATACCTCGCCTTATGCATGCATGTTGCGATGTCTTCTAAGGTTGGCATGCAGAAATGCTCCCGTAGTAGGACCTTGTTGAGTGTTTGGGGCTCCATGCAAACACGCACCTTGCCGTTGCTTTTTCTTACCACTACGATTGGGTGAACCCATTCAGTAGGTTCTGACACTGGTGTGATGATTTTCTCTTCGAGCATTCGATCCAACTCTTTTTTTAAGATCATCCCTGATCGCTGCCGGTACATTTCTTGGCTGTTGAACTACACCTTCCGCGTCTGGCTTTAGCTTCATACTGTCAGTGATGTGATTGCTGCGCCAATTGCGCCAAGGGGCTATCCCTGCTACATCCTGCTACATTTTGTCAAAATATGGGTAATCTGTGCCAAGCCTGCGCCAAAGGGCCAATTTTGGTCGCCTTTCAAAACCGAAACTATACTGAGAACTATAATTGAGCATGCGTGAGCTAGGTGGCGCAAGCGGCCTCCCGACACATCGTTCTACTTACCCTGCATCAATCGTCTATCCGGTCTTGCACGGTTTTTCCCACCGTCTCGCGTTTCGCGCTCTCGTCGTCTCAAGCATCTCGTATCGCCTCTCGCGTTAAAAAAAATAAATAAAAATATCAACGATAGACGTGGGCGTGCGCGGACGGTCCGACTTTAGTGTGCCGGGTGCCGGACATGCCGTCATGCTGTAAAACAAAAGCATAAAACCACGTTTTTGCGCGGCGAGGGTCACTTTGTGAGTTGAAGCGCACGCGCGACCACAGTCGCTGTGGTCGCGCGACGCTTTGTGTTGCCGTCCCCACATCGCTGCAGATATGGCGCTTTCTAAACTGAAATGGATCGACATTCTTGTTCTTGTTTCCTCAAGATGCCCTTCGGCAGCTCAGCTGCACCTGTGGTTTTACAGAAGGCAATGCTTCACGTCCTCGAGGGACTTGAGGGCGTTGAGGTAATGGTAGACGACATTTTGGTATGGGGAGAAACTGTACTACAGCATGATGAGAGACTGCAGGCAGTTCTACAGTTTTGCAGGGACGACAACCAGGCGTTGAACAAGACAAAATGCAAGTTCCTGCAGACCGAAATAAGATACCTTGGGTCACATCTTTTCAGACAAGGGCCTACAGGCGGACCCAGAGCGAGTGAGCGACATCCTCAGCATCACAAGGCCACAAAACACCAAAGATTTAAAAGTTTTATTGCAGTCATCACCTATGTGAACAGGTTCATTCCGCACATGGTGCAACTCTGTGCTCCACTACAATAACTCCTGAACGACGTGTCGTGGGGCTAGGACGAGCACCACGACAGCAGTTTCCAGGCTCTGCGGGAAGCGTTGATAAAGGCCCAGTGTTGCGATTTTATGACAAGCAGGAGCCTCTCACCCTTTCAGCTGATGCCAGCTCTCATGGTCTAGGAGCGGTCCTACTACAAAGAGGTTTACCTGTGGCCTACTCGTCACGGTCTCTAGCAGACTCAAGTGCGTTATGCGCAAATGGAAAAGGAACTCCTTGCCATCGTTCACGGATGCACACGTTTCCACGATTACATCTTCGGACGAACCGTCCAAGTTGAAAGTGACCACAAGCCACCAGAAGCAATCTCCCAGAAGCCACTGAACCAGTGCCCGCTTCGACTGCAAAGGATGCGGCTAACCTTGCAGAAGTATGACATCCAGGTGAAGTACAAACCTGGCAAGGAACTCTACGTAGTTGACACCCATCGCGATATCCATCAAATGGAGTGTACCACTAGAACTAACACGCTGGAAGTCCTCCCAGTCACGGACAAGAAGCTGGAGGAGTTCCGTGGGGCAATTGTGGAAGATGAAGACATGAAGATACTGCTACAGTACGCAGAGACTGAGTGGCCAAACGACAAGATGCGGGTTCGTGAGGTTGCGATCCTACTGGCCCTATCGGGACGAAATCCATGCTGAGAAAGGACTTCTGCTTCGTTCCAACCGGCTAATAGTCCCAAGAAAACTTCAACCAGAGATGCTCCACCTTCTGCACGCATCACATGGGGGCATCGAGAAGACCAAACACGGAGCCCGAGAGGTGCTGTATTGGCCAGGACTGGACCAAGACATTGAGGAAACGGTACGACATTGCAAAGTCTGTAAGCAGTACCAGCACCAACCGGGGGGGGGGGGGTAAAAATGGTTGAGGAGAAGTGGCAAATCCCGCGCGCCGACATCCTGGGTCCCGAGTGAAAGATCGCGAAAGAGAGCGACAGAACACGAGAGAAAGAAACCAATGTTGCCAGCTGAAGGATGACAGTCGCAATGGTAATCGCGAAGACTAAAAACTCTCAGCAATATAAACAGTGATAATTTAACGTTGCAAACTAAATTCTGAGATATTCTAAGGTTTAAAAAAGCAGCATACTCATTACGCTGCATTATCTTCCCTTCTGTCGAAATCTCGAAGATATGGTAGTTGCGCGGTTTGGTATTTCCGGGCGCGGCCACCCGCGCCCGGAAATACGAAACTAAACCAGATAACCAAAGCCAGTTATCTGGTTTGGTTTAGTGTTGACGGGAGGCCGTACATCTGCGTGCTATGCAAAAAGAAAGCTTCGAAAGGAACGCGAATATCTTTCCAGCGGTAAGTTCGTGGATTGTTGAAGTTCACGACACAGCTCTGGTGATATATTTGTGAAATCGAAGGCAGTTGGTAACCATGTGGGACCCCGAGGATCTGCCTGCATGCTCCGCCGCTTGCGGCAGCCAGAATGCATAGGAAAATGGCGGACCTTTTCCTCTAGAGTTAGTATGTATGATCTCTACGGCACTAACAACCTCGCGAGCCTCTACGGAGTCATCCAGTCCCAATAGGACCCTGGCAGAGCGTTGCTATGGATATATTTCAACATCAAGGGAAGCACTACTTGAAAGTAGTCGACTATTATTCCTTTTTCTACGAAGTCCACCTCATGAGACAGACGAATGCACTAAGTGTACTCAACAGCTGAGGAGCCACCTTTTCCCTACGTGGACTGCCACTAAAAATCATCACGGAAAACGGTCCTCCGTTCAACAATTCCGTCTTCACCAGCTATTGTGAAAAGCTCAGTATCTCTCACGTGACATCAAGCCGAAACCGTGGCCGCCGAGGAGACCTCATACCCACGGTGCTCACACCTCAGCGCCCTCCGCGGCGGCACGGACCAACTGCACTTCGTTTCACCCCATGTTGTACCGCAGTGAAGGCTAGAAGCGCGAGCGAGCTTATGAGCAGCTGCCGCCGGCAGCTGCTCATAAGAGCAGCTGTCGGCGGCAGCTGCTCTAAAGTCACGAGAGCTTGTACCGCCGGAATGTGCCCCAATGCAAGGAGCTCGCGCTTGTAGCCTTTCCTGCGGTTCATCATAAAATGAAACAGAGTATACTCCTTGTTCGAGGCCAGCTCCGAACACGATCTGGTCGCTCGCTCCCGCGGGAAGAGCGGCCAGAGTCACCACCTAAATGTATTTGTTGCACCGTGCTGACGAGACACCACTGAAATAGAACGTTGTTTTGGAACGTCCGTCTCCTGCCTGTTTCTTTCACCACAATATGATCTTCGCTACCGAAAGCGAAGCACTCTGGGCTCTTCCGACCAATCAGTAAGAGCGAAGGGAAACGACCGTTTTTGTCTTTTTTGTTTTGTTTGTGCTCGCTCGTCACTCCAAGCTTTCAAACCGTTCCGCGCGTGCTAATATCGAAAGTGCGGATTTTACGGCAGTATTAGCAGTACGGTGCGACGCTGCTGCGCGCTTATAATAATTAGAGATGTACGTCTCTAATTGGACAGAGATTCCGCTTTCCAGCAGACGACAGGTGAGCCTCTATATGAATTTTTTTTTTGTCAGCGTTCGAAACTCGGTTTTTCCATCAGAGCATCGAAATGGATTGCGTATGCAAATCGCCAGGACTTTGGAAGCCGGCCCAGCTTGCCGACGAGCAAGCTGCGCCAGCGTCGTTTGTGCAGCGAGCACTTCGGCGCTACCGCGTTTGCAAGTTGTAGGAAGATTCGTTTGTGGAAAAACGCGTGCCCCACCAATGTTGTTACGAATCCGTTGCTGCAAGGACTTGCTCCTCTGGGTGAGTTGCTGTCAGAGCAATCTTCAGTTAATTTGACAGCTTCGTGTCTAGATGTTAGGATAGAGTACCGATAAAGCACCTACAGTCAGAGATGTAGTCACTCCAAAACAGTAGTTGTTTTCTTTCTTTCTCAATTGCATTGCCTATTAGCGAGTTTGTTTATGGTTTATTTATCGTTTATTCTTATGCAGCTCACCTGCAAGCCTTTTCCTTTATTTCGGTGTTGATTTGTTTGTTTGGGTATTCAGAAGTTTAGTTTGTGGGAGTTGTTTATAGAGCCATTTAGATAATTCGATGATAAGTGCTTTTCTCTTAGTTTGAACATTAAAGTAATTAATTTCGTTTTACATATATTTGACAACTTTACTGTGTTTACTGCCTACTACAGTTCTTGGTTCCCCTTTGAGGGCGGTGGAGTGCCAACGGAGTTTGTAGATACGTGTTTGAAATACCGCAACTCATTTGAATGAGGTTCAATAAAAAATACATTTCAATGAACGCGCTGTTTCTGTTTGATTGCACTGGTAGTATCACGTGAAGAGCAGTTGCGCGCGGCTCGTCTGCTAGACCGGTGCCGTGCTGCCCGCTCACAGCGCCCGGCGCGGCACCAGTCTAGCAAACAAACCAGAAAAAAAATGAAAGCCGTTTACAACTCCCTGTAACGCCGAATTAGAGCGCAGCTCTTGAGGAGGAGGAGGGAAGGGTACTGGGGGGGTGGGTCAAGTGACCTCGGGGGGCGGGGGGTCACGTGACCTTGGGGGTCACGTGACCTTGTGGGAGTCACGTGACCTTGTGGGAGTCACGTGACCTTGGGGCCTCACGTGACGTCGGGGGGGGGGGGTCACGTGACCTGGGGCCACGTGACGATGCCGATGACGTCATCAGTGATGATGACGATGACGATGTGGATGCCGGTGACGTCATCAGTGACGTCACTGATGACGTCATCAGTGGCTATGACGTTAACGAGGGGTCACGTGACCTCGGGGGGTATCCCCAGGTGACGTGACCCCGGGGGGGGGGTCACGTGACCTGGGTAACCATCGTGACCCTCGTGAGGGTAACCCTAGTAACCCTCGTGAGGGTAACTCTCGTGACCCTCGTGAGGGTAACTCTCGTGACCCACGTGAGGGTAACTCTCATAACCCTCGTGACCCTCGTGAGGGTAACCCCCGTGAAGGTATTGTAGGGACCCATTTGCACGGTGCGCATAGAAGACAAGAAGGACAAGCGCGTGCCACGGGACCAGAACGAGCTCGAGAGACGGAACGACCGGCGTGACATTATAAGCTCTCTGTGATCCCAGCTACCGTTCATGGACTCCGCACATCTAATGTAAATATTGTAAAATATTGTAGATAGAGTATTAAAGAGTCAAGTGAACAGTATCCCTTTTGAGGGTTACTAACCCTCCTAACCCTCGCGAGGGTTACGAGGGTAAGTAACCCTCGTGAGGGTAACCCTCGTGAGGGTAACCCTCGTGAAGGTAACCCCTTTGAGGGTAACTAACCCTCATAACCCTCGTGATCCTCGTGAGGGTAACCCTCATGAGATTAAACCTCGTAACCCTCGTAACCCTCACGAGGGTTACGAGGGTTGCGGTTACGCCGACGGCGACGCCGCTCAAGCCGGGAACGGGCCCCTAAGAGCTGCGCTCTAAAAAAAGAAACCGGGGGGGGGGGAGGCGGAGGAGGACAGAGGGCGCACGGCACACGCCAACGGCAGTGGTGGCGCCATCTGGCAGTCCTTCGAGACCCATTTTAGTCTCCGACCGTACGTATGTTCGCCTTTCTGCCACTAGCGCCTCGTGGCGCTAGTTTTTCCATACCATGGTGGAGGCTACAGCTGCACTCGGCTGGCCGTACTTGACTGCGCTCGTGGCTATGCCTGCCCGTGCCTGCCGCTTCTAGCGTAAGCGGGCGAGCATGGAATAAATTCCCTGACTCGGCAATATTTTTGCAAATTTCCCTGACAATTCCCTGACCTTTCCAGGTGTCTTAAAATTCCCTGACAATTCCCGGTTGGTAGACACCGTGTCAAAGCTATGAAAGCGTGTGTACTTATGATCGCGACAAAAATGTAAACATGCCGGGGTGGTGGATCGTTTGGCCTCGGAAGTATAGGGTCCGATCGAGAAAAGTAAACCCTACTTTTCGATCCGCGTAAAAAGACTACGCGTCGCAGAACGCTCAAACTCCGCCAAAATGTAACCCTAGCGGTCCAAGCAAGATGCCAAACTTTCAGCCGGATCCGATAACTTGATAAAAAAGTATAAGTGATTTTCTGAAAATTTCAAATGGGAAAATGGCCGCCGACGGAGTTTTCGAACACATGGGGCTCTATGGCACCAGAAACCGAAAACGGGCAAAAATGGGCTCCATTTTCCCATTGAAATTTTCAGAAAATCACATAGCTTTTGATTAAGTCATCGGATCGGGCTGAAACTTTGCATGTTGCTTGAACCACTAGGGTTACATTCCGGCGGAGTTTGAGCGTTGTGTGATCCGTAGTTTTTTTTTTTTTTTTAAGTAAACATTCGGCAGATATCTGCCTGGTTGTTTGAGAGTCAAAAATTGAAAAGCAACCCCACGTTTCAAAACCAACACAGTTTCTTCTTCAGGGGTGACTGAAGGCACGCGGACACAGAAGCAGCTCCCAACCTCTTCGTCTTCAAAAAAGAAAAGAAAGAGAAAAGGAAAAATTAAAAGAAGTTAGGAAATTGAAAAAAATTGTAAAATAACTTGTTAGTTATGAAGTTTTTTTTACGCAGGCCGAAAAGTAGGGTTTACTTTTTTCGATCGGACCCTGTACAACAGCAGCTTGGCAGTGACAGAAACATGCGGCACCGAGTATAAAATAACATAGAAATGTTATTCCAGACGAAAAGCTTGTTTAATTTTAAAGATAGAACATTTTAACTTAAAAAAAAAATGCTATCGCAACATCTTGGTGGCACTTTAAGTGCAAGATGCTTGCGTTTTGGGTCCCCGGCAGAGAAACGCTTTTGACGTCCGTAACGCGAGATAATGTAGCGGCCGTTATTCCAAAACTCCCTATATTCTAGAGACACTTTTGCTTAAGCTATTTCTTAACAAGTGCTTGTTTGACCTGTTTTTATGTTTGGAACTCTGCTTGAAAATTTTAGCTTATGTAAACAGGGCACTTATTGATTTCCGTAATTGTACCTTCAATCCGTTTCTTTAGAAAATGTCTTGCTGGTTTAGCAGTGGACTGAGGTGGTTCCATTATAAATTGATTACACTGATCATACTTCATTGCATTTGAGAAGTTACACTTCCATAGTATTCGGTTCTTGCAGAGCCGCTATGCCTTTGCAGTCAAAATGGTTCAAAAATAGCCATCTTTATAAAACGTGTGACAGCATGGAACTAGTTTTGAAGTTATGGAAGTGGACTGGGTGGTACTGTTAAGGGAAACAGGGCAAAGTTCAATCCCCTGACTTTCCCGAATTGATCTGGGTTTACATACCTACTATGTATTTGTTGACCGCACTAAATGAAGCGTGGTTAGGAATCCCACAAACATAAAGCTGATATTTATTTTACATTATTTAATTTCAAGGTTCTTCAGAAGGTTGACGCTTAATAAGTTTTGAAGGAAGTTAGGCTCATGATGAAGACAGAAAACAAAGGAAATCCAGCCTCTTAATTTTATTTTCTTTAGGCTGAAATTTAAAAATGCTCGAGTCATCTATCGAACGGCTTTAGCCTTAATCCCTTTCTGTGGTGGCATCATCCTCCACCTTTGCCATGCCGCCGATTAACTCTTTTTGTATGTTCTGCTGCTCATTTTAGGATTTCAAGCAAGAAGTATGTATGCCATTATGCTCTGGCACATTCAAAGACTCAGTTTGTGAGTGTTCAGCGTCAAGATGCTTTCATAAAAGAAGAAAGTGTACCGCAAGACCCTTTTTTGCATAATAAAATGTATAAAGGCATCACCATACCCTGTGTGCTCATGCAGATGGGCTATATGCCAATGCACCAATAGGCCCATACACCAATAGGCCCATACACCTGTAGGACCATACACCTATAGGCCCAGTTAAGTATAGAGGAATCATGGTTATTAATTAAGGTGTTTTCTTTTGTTAGGAAAGTTTATCTTTCCAGAGTTGCGTCGGCATTGTTTTTTAGCTTTCTATGTTTCTGTCGGCGGGGCCAGAGCGGCCGCAATGCGGGAGCCGTCCCCCGCGGTCGTTAAGAAGCGTCTCGGGTTTCGGGAGTCTGCTCGGACCGGGACCGAAAGAGCCCGCGCTGGAAGATGCTTGTGGCTTATAACAGAATAAACGTGTATGCAGAGGGTTTTGCCGCTTAGTGCAAAATTGTCCTTTTTGCCCGATGCAATAATTTAGCGGTTGGCACCAACCAGTCAGGCTGGAAAAATGGCAGAGAACAACTCTACAAGAAATTTAGGTTTGGCGGTTGCGGCGCCAGGGCGACAGCTCGCCGACCGAGAACAGTGTACCACGTGTGAGTGGCGGAATTTGAAGAGATTGGTCGGTTCCTGAGGGGAAAGGAGGCCCCTACGGGCCTACAAAAAGAGCGCGGAGAGGATTTCGAGGGATTCGGACTAGAGATTTGATGAAGAGAAATTGGGGACGGGGGTCGAGACTTTAGACGAGGCGGGATGGTCTCCCAAGTTGGGACTTGTAACTAGAGTGTAAATAAATGCACATAGTTCTATTCAAGCAGTGAGTCGACCCGTCACTCAGCGACGTTCGTGCCACCACGCTCCAGACCATCGAAGCGGAACCTGCCTCCCACGCCACCGGGAGGAACAACTTTAACTGGCCCATACACCAATAGGCCCATACACCGATATGCCCATACACCTATAGGCCGATACACCCCTAGATGTCAATAAAACGATAAGCTATGGGAATTCTCTATGGGAAATTTTGCTAGGGGTACTAAGAGAACAAAACCTCCTGCACGGTATACAGACCCAAACTTCATTTGAAAGAAAAAAAGGGGAGATGTAATATAGTACCCATAGGGGGCGCCACCAAGCAGGGAAAGTTACAGTTCCTGTATAGCTACCTACGGTAGCAGAGTTGCGCATTCAGCCTCGGCGCGTGGCCGTAGCGCCGGCTTTCCCGCACAAGCTGGATGCTTTGCTCCTCACGTGACTAAATTTGGCGAATAGCGGCGCCGCGCGCGCCGCCGCGCATGGAAAACAGCAGAGGAGGAAAAGGAGGCGGAAAGCAGGGAAACATACGCCGGGGCAAGAGAAGCGTCGGCGGAGCGACCGTAAAGGTGGCTTTCTTGCAGGCCACCGGATGCTTTGCTCCTCACGTGATGGATCTCGGCGAATAGCGGCGTGGCGGCGCGGGGAAAAACAAATGCGCAACTCTGGCTCCCGTAGGGAGCCTATACAGGAACTCTAGGGAAAGTCGGAGAGCGACGACAGGAACGATCACGTGACACGGGTGTGGCCCGGGTAGGCGTCGAGATCGCATGTACCATGGAACATCAATAAACCACGATTACAATCACATACCATAAACGCGAGCGAATAAGAGTAAACAAAAAACGAGCGCAACGCTTTGAACTTGACTGTTATGAACTTGACGCACAATCGTGAAGTGACAGCGTCGTGCAAAACAACAAGCTCGAGCTGGTAGCATCGGCACCGGTCACACTTACTTACGATGCAAAATGGTAATGAAAAACGTATTTCAAAAATGAGGCACATGCTAGCTCGTTCTGAAAGAAAAATATTGCAACGATATGATAAATGTTCATTTTAAGAAAAAAAAGACATTTCTGAACACTGAAAAAATAATTAAAAATACTTCCAATGTAATTTTCATGCAAAAATTCAACCTTAATAAATTCTTGTAAGGTCAAAGGATCTCGACGAGAGGAACAACATTACCGAAAATTCGCGATTTTTCTCCTCCGACAGGGAAAAATTTCCCCTTTTCAAACATATAAAAAATTATAGAGAAGAACTATTTGTAGTCAAATGTTGCGCTCATTGGTTCGCATCTATGGTCCAAAGCGCGCACTCGTAGCATGAATTGGTGATTTTCTACGATTTTTTGAAGGAAGGAAACAATATTGTTTAAATTAGAAAGGCAAACAAAGTACGCGTCGCGCGCGACGTGTTTTCAAGTTTAAAATAAACGCAGATAGAGGTTCTTAATTTTCTGTGCCACGAAAGAAATGTTTGTACACGGAAAAGGATTTTCTTCAAAAACAAAATTGTATTTTTTTTTTATTTTTATACTTTTTGCGCAAACACAACTTCGAATTGCGGCGCGAGCGGGAAGCCGGCCTTTACGACTTGACCCGTTTCACCCTCTAAGGCACCGAAAACTTTTTTTGTGCGTGTGTAATACCGAAATATATATTTTCTGAAAGCTAATGAAATTCTTCAAAAGTTGTAGAGAGGATTTTAATTTAATTTGAATTATTCTCCTCTTATTTCGATCAAACCGCTTACTTGGAAGGCAAAAGTATACGTTTCGCGCTCTCGGAGCGGTTGGTCGTTCGTAAGTCGACAAAAAGGTATTAATAAACGCAGATAGAAACTCTTAATATAGCGTGCCAGTGTGTGTAAGAGACGCATGTTATAAAATAATTTTTTTTTTCGAACGAATAGGTTTGTTTTTATTACGACTTTTAATGAGAACACGGAACTTCCAATCGCGGGCCACGCGCGAAGCCGCTATCCCCCGTTACTCTCTCTAAGGCTCCGAACTTTTTTCTTTTTTTTTTCTTTTTGCTACCGAAATATATATTTTTTGAAAGCTCAAGAAATTCTTCAAAAGTTGTAGAGGGGATTTTAATTTAATTTGAATTATTCTCCTCTTATTTCGATCAAACCGCTTACTTGGAAGGCAAAAGTATACGTTTCGCGCTCTCGGAGCGGTTGGTCGTTCGTAAGTCGACAAAAAGGTATTAATAAACGCAGATAGACACTCTTAATATAGCGTGCCAGTGTGTGTAAGAGACGCATGTTATAAAATAATTTTTTTTTTCGAACGAATAGGTTTGTTTTTATTAAGACTTTTAATGAGAACACGGAACTTCCAATCGCGGGCCACGCGCGAAGCCGCTATCCCCCGTTACTCTCTCTAAGGCTCCGAACTTTTTTCTTTTTTTTTTTTTTTTGCTACCGAAATATATATTTTTTGAAAGCTCAAGAAATTCTTCAAAAGTTGTAGAGGGGATTTTAATTTAATTTGAATTATTCTCCTCTTATTTCGATCAAACCGCTTACTTGGAAGGCAAAAGTATACGTTTCGCGCTCTCGGAGCGGTTGGTCGTTCGCAAGTCGACAAAAAGGTATTAATAAACGCAGATAGACACTCTTAATATAGCGTGCCAGTGTGTGTAAGAGACGCATGGTATAAAATAATTTTTTTTTCGAACGAATAGGTTTGTTTTTATTACGACTTTTAATGAGAACACGGAACTTCCAATCGCGGGCCACGCGCGAAGCCGCTATCCCCCGTTACTCTCTCTAAGGCTCCGAACTTTTTTCTTTTTTTTTTTTTTTTGCTACCGAAATATATATTTTTTGAAAGCTCAAGAAATTC
The DNA here is from genome assembly GCF_016920785.2 of Ixodes scapularis. Lineage (NCBI taxonomy): Eukaryota > Metazoa > Arthropoda > Arachnida > Ixodida > Ixodidae > Ixodes > Ixodes scapularis. The sequence continues at coordinate 148,659 of NW_024609846.1, forward strand.
TTCAAAAGTTGTAGAGGGGATTTTAATTTAATTTGAATTATTCTCCTCTTATTTCGATCAAACCGCTTACTTGGAAGGCAAAAGTATACGTTTCGCGCTCTCGGAGCGGTTGGTCGTTCGCAAGTCGACAAAAAGGTATTAATAAACGCAGATAGACACTCTTAATATAGCGTGCCAGTGTGTGTAAGAGACGCATGGTATAAAATAATTTTTTTTTCGAACGAATAGGTTTGTTTTTATTACGACTTTTAATGAGAACACGGAACTTCCAATCGCGGGCCACGCGCGAAGCCGCTATCCCCCGTTACTCTCTCTAAGGCTCCGAACTTTTTTCTTTTTTTTTTTTTTTTGCTACCGAAATATATATTTTTTGAAAGCTCAAGAAATTCTTCAAAAGTTGTAGAGGGGATTTTAATTTAATTTGAATTATTCTCCTCTTATTTCGATCAAACCGCTTACTTGGAAGGCAAAAGTATACGTTTCGCGCTCTCGGAGCGGTTGGTCGTTCGCAAGTCGACAAAAAGGTATTAATAAACGCAGATAGACACTCTTAATATAGCGTGCCAGTGTGTGTAAGAGACGCATGGTATAAAATAATTTTTTTTTCGAACGAATAGGTTTGTTTTTATTACGACTTTTAATGAGAACACGGAACTTCCAATCGCGGGCCACGCGCGAAGCCGCTATCCCCCGTTACTCTCTCTAAGGCTCCGAACTTTTTTCTTTTTTTTTTCTTTTTTTTTTTTTTTTTGCTACCGAAATATATATTTTTTGAAAGCTCAAGAAATTCTTCAAAAGTTGTAGAGGGGATTTTAATTTAATTTGAATTATTCTCCTCTTATTTCGATCAAACCGCTTACTTGGAAGGCAAAAGTATACGTTTCGCGCTCTCGGAGCGGTTGGTCGTTCGTAAGTCGACAAAAAGGTATTAATAAACGCAGATAGACACTCTTAATATAGCGTGCCAGTGTGTGTAAGAGACGCATGGTATAAAATAATTTTTTTTTTTCGAACGAATAGGTTTGTTTTTATTAAGACTTTTAATGAGAACACGGAACTTCCAATCGCGGGCCACGCGCGAAGCCGCTATCCCCCGTTACTCTCTCTAAGGCTCCGAACTTTTTTCTTTTTTTTTTCTTTTTTTTTTTTTTTTTTGCTACCGAAATATATATTTTTTGAAAGCTCAAGAAATTCTTCAAAAGTTGTAGAGGGGATTTTAATTTAATTTGAATTATTCTCCTCTTATTTCGATCAAACCGCTTACTTGGAAGGCAAAAGTATACGTTTCGCGCTCTCGGAGCGGTTGGTCGTTCGTAAGTCGACAAAAAGGTATTAATAAACGCAGATAGACACTCTTAATATAGCGTGCCAGTGTGTGTAAGAGACGCATGGTATAAAATAATTTTTTTTTCGAACGAATAGGTTTGTTTTTATTACGACTTTTAATGAGAACACGGAACTTCCAATCGCGGGCCACGCGCGAAGCCGCTATCCCCCGTTACTCTCTCTAAGGCTCCGAACTTTTTTCTTTTTTTTTTCTTTTTTTTTTTTTTTTTTGCTACCGAAATATATATTTTTTGAAAGCTCAAGAAATTCTTCAAAAGTTGTAGAGGGGATTTTAATTTAATTTGAATTATTCTCCTCTTATTTCGATCAAACCGCTTACTTGGAAGGCAAAAGTATACGTTTCGCGCTCTCGGAGCGGTTGGTCGTTCGTAAGTCGACAAAAAGGTATTAATAAACGCAGATAGACACTCTTAATATAGCGTGCCAGTGTGTGTAAGAGACGCATGGTATAAAATAATTTTTTTTTTTCGAACGAATAGGTTTGTTTTTATTAAGACTTTTAATGAGAACACGGAACTTCCAATCGCGGGCCACGCGCGAAGCCGCTATCCCCCGTTACTCTCTCTAAGGCTCCGAACTTTTTTCTTTTTTTTTTCTTTTTTTTTTTTTTTTGCTACCGAAATATATATTTTTTGAAAGCTCAAGAAATTCTTCAAAAGTTGTAGAGGGGATTTTAATTTAATTTGAATTATTCTCCTCTTATTTCGATCAAACCGCTTACTTGGAAGGCAAAAGTATACGTTTCGCGCTCTCGGAGCGGTTGGTCGTTCGTAAGTCGACAAAAAGGTATTAATAAACGCAGATAGACACTCTTAATATAGCGTGCCAGTGTGTGTAAGAGACGCATGGTATAAAATAATTTTTTTTTTTCGAACGAATAGGTTTGTTTTTATTAAGACTTTTAATGAGAACACGGAACTTCCAATCGCGGGCCACGCGCGAAGCCGCTATCCCCCGTTACTCTCTCTAAGGCTCCGAACTTTTTTCTTTTTTTTTTCTTTTTTTTTTTTTTTTTGCTACCGAAATATATATTTTTTGAAAGCTCAAGAAATTCTTCAAAAGTTGTAGAGGGGATTTTAATTTAATTTGAATTATTCTCCTCTTATTTCGATCAAACCGCTTACTTGGAAGGCAAAAGTATACGTTTCGCGCTCTCGGAGCGGTTGGTCGTTCGTAAGTCGACAAAAAGGTATTAATAAACGCAGATAGACACTCTTAATATAGCGTGCCAGTGTGTGTAAGAGACGCATGTTATAAAATAATTTTTTTTTTTCGAACGAATAGGTTTGTTTTTATTAAGACTTTTAATGAGAACACGGAACTTCCAATCGCGGGCCACGCGCGAAGCCGCTATCCCCCGTTACTCTCTCTAAGGCTCCGAACTTTTTTCTTTTTTTTTTCTTTTTCTTTTTTTTTTTTGCTACCGAAATATATATTTTTTGAAAGCTCAAGAAATTCTTCAAAAGTTGTAGAGGGGATTTTAATTTAATTTGAATTATTCTCCTCTTATTTCGATCAAACCGCTTACTTGGAAGGCAAAAGTATACGTTTCGCGCTCTCGGAGCGGTTGGTCGTTCGTAAGTCGACAAAAAGGTATTAATAAACGCAGATAGACACTCTTAATATAGCGTGCCAGTGTGTGTAAGAGACGCATGTTATAAAATAATTTTTTTTTTCGAACGAATAGGTTTGTTTTTATTAAGACTTTTAATGAGAACACGGAACTTCCAATCGCGGGCCACGCGCGAAGCCGCTATCCCCCGTTACTCTCTCTAAGGCTCCGAACTTTTTTCTTTTTTTTTTCTTTTTTTTTTTTTTTTTGCTACCGAAATATATATTTTTTGAAAGCTCAAGAAATTCTTCAAAAGTTGTAGAGGGGATTTTAATTTAATTTGAATTATTCTCCTCTTATTTCGATCAAACCGCTTACTTGGAAGGCAAAAGTATATATTTCGCGCTCTCGGAGCGGTTGGTCGTTCGTAAGTCGACAAAAAGGTATTAATAAACGCAGATAGACACTCTTAATATAGCGTGCCAGTGTGTGTAAGAGACGCATGTTATAAAATAATTTTTTTTTTCGAACGAATAGGTTTGTTTTTATTAAGACTTTTAATGAGAACACGGAACTTCCAATCGCGGGCCACGCGCGAAGCCGCTATCCCCCGTTACTCTCTCTAAGGCTCCGAACTTTTTTATTTTTTTTATCTTTTTTTTTTTTTTTGCTACCGAAATATATATTTTTTGAAAGCTCAAGAAATTCTTCAAAAGTTGTAGAGGGGATTTTAATTTAATTTGAATTATTCTCCTCTTATTTCGATCAAACCGCTTACTTGGAAGGCAAAAGTATATATTTCGCGCTCTCGGAGCGGTTGGTCGTTCGTAAGTCGACAAAAAGGTATTAATAAACGCAGATAGACACTCTTAATATAGCGTGCCAGTGTGTGTAAGAGACGCATGTTATAAAATAATTTTTTTTTTTTCGAACGAATAGGTTTGTTTTTATTAAGACTTTTAATGAGAACACGGAACTTCCAATCGCGGGCCACGCGCGAAGCCGCTATCCCCCGTTACTCTCTCTAAGGCTCCGAACTTTTTTCTTTTTTTTTTCTTTTTTTTTGCTACCGAAATATATATTTTTTGAAAGCTCAAGAAATTCTTCAAAAGTTGTAGAGGGGATTTTAATTTAATTTGAATTATTCTCCTCTTATTTCGATCAAACCGCTTACTTGGAAGGCAAAAGTATACGTTTCGCGCTCTCGGAGCGGTTGGTCGTTCGTAAGTCGACAAAAAGGTATTAATAAACGCAGATAGACACTCTTAATATAGCGTGCCAGTGTGTGTAAGAGACGCATGTTATAAAATAATTTTTTTTTTTCGAACGAATAGGTTTGTTTTTATTAAGACTTTTAATGAGAACACGGAACTTCCAATCGCGGGCCACGCGCGAAGCCGCTATCCCCCGTTACTCTCTCTAAGGCTCCGAACTTTTTTCTTTTTTTTTTCTTTTTTTTTTTTTTTTTGCTACCGAAATATATATTTTTTGAAAGCTCAAGAAATTCTTCAAAAGTTGTAGAGGGGATTTAAATTTAATTTGAATTATTCTCCTCTTATTTCGATCAAACCGCTTACTTGGAAGGCAAAAGTATACGTTTCGCGCTCTCGGAGCGGTTGGTCGTTCGTAAGTCGACAAAAAGGTATTAATAAACGCAGATAGACACTCTTAATATAGCGTGCCAGTGTGTGTAAGAGACGCATGTTATAAAATAATTTTTTTTTTTCGAACGAATAGGTTTGTTTTTATTAAGACTTTTAATGAGAACACGGAACTTCCAATCGCGGGCCACGCGCGAAGCCGCTATCCCCCGTTACTCTCTCTAAGGCTCCGAACTTTTTTCTTTTTTTTTTCTTTTTTTTTTTTTTTGCTACCGAAATATATATTTTTTGAAAGCTCAAGAAATTCTTCAAAAGTTGTAGAGGGGATTTTAATTTAATTTGAATTATTCTCCTCTTATTTCGATCAAACCGCTTACTTGGAAGGCAAAAGTATACGTTTCGCGCTCTCGGAGCGGTTGGTCGTTCGTAAGTCGACAAAAAGGTATTAATAAACGCAGATAGACACTCTTAATATAGCGTGCCAGTGTGTGTAAGAGACGCATGTTATAAAATAATTTTTTTTTTCGAACGAATAGGTTTGTTTTTATTAAGACTTTTAATGAGAACACGGAACTTCCAATCGCGGGCCACGCGCGAAGCCGCTATCCCCCGTTACTCTCTCTAAGGCTCCGAACTTTTTTCTTTTTTTTTTCTTTTTTTTTTTTTTTTGCTACCGAAATATATATTTTTTGAAAGCTCAAGAAATTCTTCAAAAGTTGTAGAGGGGATTTAAATTTAATTTGAATTATTCTCCTCTTATTTCGATCAAACCGCTTACTTGGAAGGCAAAAGTATATATTTCGCGCTCTCGGAGCGGTTGGTCGTTCGTAAGTCGACAAAAAGGTATTAATAAACGCAGATAGACACTCTTAATATAGCGTGCCAGTGTGTGTAAGAGACGCATGTTATAAAATAATTTTTTTTTTTCGAACGAATAGGTTTGTTTTTATTAAGACTTTTAATGAGAACACGGAACTTCCAATCGCGGGCCACGCGCGAAGCCGCTATCCCCCGTTACTCTCTCTAAGGCTCCGAACTTTTTTCTTTTTTTTTTCTTTTTCTTTTTTTTTTTTGCTACCGAAATATATATTTTTTGAAAGCTCAAGAAATTCTTCAAAAGTTGTAGAGGGGATTTTAATTTAATTTGAATTATTCTCCTCTTATTTCGATCAAACCGCTTACTTGGAAGGCAAAAGTATATATTTCGCGCTCTCGGAGCGGTTGGTCGTTCGTAAGTCGACAAAAAGGTATTAATAAACGCAGATAGACACTCTTAATATAGCGTGCCAGTGTGTGTAAGAGACGCATGTTATAAAATAATTTTTTTTTTCGAACGAATAGGTTTGTTTTTATTAAGACTTTTAATGAGAACACGGAACTTCCAATCGCGGGCCACGCGCGAAGCCGCTATCCCCCGTTACTCTCTCTAAGGCTCCGAACTTTTTTCTTTTTTTTTTCTTTTTCTTTTTTTTTTTTGCTACCGAAATATATATTTTTTGAAAGCTCAAGAAATTCTTCAAAAGTTGTAGAGGGGATTTTAATTTAATTTGAATTATTCTCCTCTTATTTCGATCAAACCGCTTACTTGGAAGGCAAAAGTATATATTTCGCGCTCTCGGAGCGGTTGGTCGTTCGTAAGTCGACAAAAAGGTATTAATAAACGCAGATAGACACTCTTAATATAGCGTGCCAGTGTGTGTAAGAGACGCATGTTATAAAATAATTTTTTTTTTTCGAACGAATAGGTTTGTTTTTATTAAGACTTTTAATGAGAACACGGAACTTCCAATCGCGGGCCACGCGCGAAGCCGCTATCCCCCGTTACTCTCTCTAAGGCTCCGAACTTTTTTCTTTTTTTTTTCTTTTTCTTTTTTTTTTTTGCTACCGAAATATATATTTTTTGAAAGCTCAAGAAATTCTTCAAAAGTTGTAGAGGGGATTTTAATTTAATTTGAATTATTCTCCTCTTATTTCGATCAAACCGCTTACTTGGAAGGCAAAAGTATATATTTCGCGCTCTCGGAGCGGTTGGTCGTTCGTAAGTCGACAAAAAGGTATTAATAAACGCAGATAGACACTCTTAATATAGCGTGCCAGTGTGTGTAAGAGACGCATGTTATAAAATAATTTTTTTTTTCGAACGAATAGGTTTGTTTTTATTAAGACTTTTAATGAGAACACGGAACTTCCAATCGCGGGCCACGCGCGAAGCCGCTATCCCCCGTTACTCTCTCTAAGGCTCCGAACTTTTTTCTTTTTTTTTTCTTTTTCTTTTTTTTTTTTGCTACCGAAATATATATTTTTTGAAAGCTCAAGAAATTCTTCAAAAGTTGTAGAGGGGATTTTAATTTAATTTGAATTATTCTCCTCTTATTTCGATCAAACCGCTTACTTGGAAGGCAAAAGTATATATTTCGCGCTCTCGGAGCGGTTGGTCGTTCGTAAGTCGACAAAAAGGTATTAATAAACGCAGATAGACACTCTTAATATAGCGTGCCAGTGTGTGTAAGAGACGCATGTTATAAAATAATTTTTTTTTTTCGAACGAATAGGTTTGTTTTTATTAAGACTTTTAATGAGAACACGGAACTTCCAATCGCGGGCCACGCGCGAAGCCGCTATCCCCCGTTACTCTCTCTAAGGCTCCGAACTTTTTTCTTTTTTTTTTCTTTTTCTTTTTTTTTTTGCTACCGAAATATATATTTTTTGAAAGCTCAAGAAATTCTTCAAAAGTTGTAGAGGGGATTTTAATTTAATTTGAATTATTCTCCTCTTATTTCGATCAAACCGCTTACTTGGAAGGCAAAAGTATATATTTCGCGCTCTCGGAGCGGTTGGTCGTTCGTAAGTCGACAAAAAGGTATTAATAAACGCAGATAGACACTCTTAATATAGCGTGCCAGTGTGTGTAAGAGACGCATGTTATAAAATAATTTTTTTTTTCGAACGAATAGGTTTGTTTTTATTAAGACTTTTAATGAGAACACGGAACTTCCAATCGCGGGCCACGCGCGAAGCCGCTATCCCCCGTTACTCTCTCTAAGGCTCCGAACTTTTTTCTTTTTTTTTTCTTTTTCTTTTTTTTTTTTGCTACCGAAATATATATTTTTTGAAAGCTCAAGAAATTCTTCAAAAGTTGTAGAGGGGATTTTAATTTAATTTGAATTATTCTCCTCTTATTTCGATCAAACCGCTTACTTGGAAGGCAAAAGTATGTATTTCGCGCTCTCGGAGCGGTTGGTCGTTCGTAAGTCGACAAAAAGGTATTAATAAACGCAGATAGACACTCTTAATATAGCGTGCCAGTGTGTGTAAGAGACGCATGTTATAAAATAATTTTTTTTTTTCGAACGAATAGGTTTGTTTTTATTAAGACTTTTAATGAGAACACGGAACTTCCAATCGCGGGCCACGCGCGAAGCCGCTATCCCCCGTTACTCTCTCTAAGGCTCCGAACTTTTTTCTTTTTTTTTTTCTTTTTTTTTTTTTTTTTGCTACCGAAATATATATTTTTTGAAAGCTCAAGAAATTCTTCAAAAGTTGTAGAGGGGATTTTAATTTAATTTGAATTATTCTCCTCTTATTTCGATCAAACCGCTTACTTGGAAGGCAAAAGTATACGTTTCGCGCTCTCGGAGCGGTTGGTCGTTCGTAAGTCGACAAAAAGGTATTAATAAACGCAGATAGACACTCTTAATATAGCGTGCCAGTGTGTGTAAGAGACGCATGTTATAAAATAATTTTTTTTTTTTCGAACGAATAGGTTTGTTTTTATTAAGACTTTTAATGAGAACACGGAACTTCCAATCGCGGGCCACGCGCGAAGCCGCTATCCCCCGTTACTCTCTCTAAGGCTCCGAACTTTTTTCTTTTTTTTTTTCTTTTTTTTTTTTTTTTTGCTACCGAAATATATATTTTTTGAAAGCTCAAGAAATTCTTCAAAAGTTGTAGAGGGGATTTTAATTTAATTTGAATTATTCTCCTCTTATTTCGATCAAACCGCTTACTTGGAAGGCAAAAGTATACGTTTCGCGCTCTCGGAGCGGTTGGTCGTTCGTAAGTCGACAAAAAGGTATTAATAAACGCAGATAGACACTCTTAATATAGCGTGCCAGTGTGTGTAAGAGACGCATGTTATAAAATAATTTTTTTTTTTTCGAACGAATAGGTTTGTTTTTATTAAGACTTTTAATGAGAACACGGAACTTCCAATCGCGGGCCACGCGCGAAGCCGCTATCCCCCGTTACTCTCTCTAAGGCTCCGAACTTTTTTCTTTTTTTTTTTCTTTTTTTTTTTTTTTTTGCTACCGAAATATATATTTTTTGAAAGCTCAAGAAATTCTTCAAAAGTTGTAGAGGGGATTTTAATTTAATTTGAATTATTCTCCTCTTATTTCGATCAAACCGCTTACTTGGAAGGCAAAAGTATACGTTTCGCGCTCTCGGAGCGGTTGGTCGTTCGTAAGTCGACAAAAAGGTATTAATAAACGCAGATAGACACTCTTAATATAGCGTGCCAGTGTGTGTAAGAGACGCATGTTATAAAATAATTTTTTTTTTTTCGAACGAATAGGTTTGTTTTTATTAAGACTTTTAATGAGAACACGGAACTTCCAATCGCGGGCCACGCGCGAAGCCGCTATCCCCCGTTACTCTCTCTAAGGCTCCGAACTTTTTTCTTTTTTTTTTTCTTTTTTTTTTTTTTTTTGCTACCGAAATATATATTTTTTGAAAGCTCAAGAAATTCTTCAAAAGTTGTAGAGGGGATTTTAATTTAATTTGAATTATTCTCCTCTTATTTCGATCAAACCGCTTACTTGGAAGGCAAAAGTATACGTTTCGCGCTCTCGGAGCGGTTGGTCGTTCGTAAGTCGACAAAAAGGTATTAATAAACGCAGATAGACACTCTTAATATAGCGTGCCAGTGTGTGTAAGAGACGCATGTTATAAAATAATTTTTTTTTTTCGAACGAATAGGTTTGTTTTTATTAAGACTTTTAATGAGAACACGGAACTTCCAATCGCGGGCCACGCGCGAAGCCGCT